>NW_024515542.1:0-53132 GCF_017590135.1 Pyrgilauda ruficollis
TGGATAATTGGGCAAACATAACAAGCCTGTAGTGAATTCCTCTGGGACATCTCACTTGTCACAAGAACTGCAATGGCCCACTTGGCAAATCTTTGAGCCTTTTTTAATTCCTTGTTTTTCTGTTTTCCACATTAAATCACACTTTTCATTCCCCTCAACATAGGGCAACCCCCTTAACGATGAATGAGAGATAGAAATTTCTCCACTCCCCCCTATGTCACCATTTTGTTGCTGACAGGCAACTTGCAAGTCCAGAAATCAAACATGGCTTTCAGCAGGTGGACACACTGAAAGTCATGGGCTGAGAAATGGGCAGCCTACAGGGAACTTGGCTTCCTGCAGCAAATTAGGTCGGCCATGAAACCTTTTCATTTACAGGGAACTGGATTTATGGCTGCTTTTAGCATCTGGAAGAGCTGGAATACAGGTGCTCCTTGTGGAGGGTACGTGGGCTTGTTTGGCTGAATGATCAATACAGATGATTATTTTTTGTCAAGAAGTGACAAAAAATTTCAAGGCAGAAGAAATGAACAAGTACCTCTGTTTTGATTATTGCTAAAAAAAAGAGTTAGGAAAAATACTAATATCTTAGTTAAATGCTGTTTGGAGTCATAAGGACACGGTAAAGCCCATTGAAAATGTAAATATGTGTTGAATTATAGAAGATGTATCCATATATAACCTGATATATACATATATATATATGTACATATATATATATAAACCATATAGAATCAGATATAATGATCCTTTAATCTCATAAATTAGGAAACAAAAATTTGGCTTTTAAGAAGAAAAAAGAGAATGTTCTCAACATTTGTGTTATTTTACATTGATCTAAGCTTCTTGAAACAACATGACTTCAGCACTTTATTAAAATTTCAAGTTTTACTAAACTCTAGAGCTATGCCAACTTTTGTCCCTTATCTGAAGAAGACACCTTTGAGGTTTTCATCTGCCATTTATTTTTCTCTCTTAAGTGCAGAAACGAGGAACAAAAGGAGTAATATTTCTTAATTATATGTTAATATTTATATGCTAACCCTTTTTAGCTGGAATTTAAGAAGGACAGCATAGAAACATACTCTCTAATGACAAACATACTTTTATTTATACAGATATATGTACACATACATGTATACTTTTGAGACATTGTAGTCTACATGTAGTCTATAATATCAAAGTTGTTGAGAAGAATCATGACATGTCTCTGTCAGTGGAGTAAAGAGCACAGGAAGAATATACTACCAGAAATGCAGGTTACAGAAGCTGGAGTGACAGCTGCCACCTCCTGATCAAAGTATTCATCTTTTGGTCTTAATCTGATGCAATGATATTGGGGTGGGAACAACAAAAAACGTGTCCAGAAGCAAAGGTGCCCACAAGATAGGGAGGAAATAAAAATCACAAGAGCAAAAAACCAAAACCACCAAGGAAAATTTCTAGACATTATCACATAATGGATTCTAATTCGTGCTAATTTTGCCTAAGAAGGAAAAGCGTCATTCCTTAATAAATAACATTTTTACCATCTAGGGAAAAAAGAGGAGGGATACAAGTTGAAAATATTCACTGAGCATATTAAAGCAGCATACATGTCATTGTGGATGCACGTGACCAACCTGCATCCTCAGTGAGAGGTGGGAGACCTAGTTTTGGGTAATAACACAAGGAGAATTACAAAATGTATTTAATAATAATATTCATCATCATCATCATCATTATCATCATCACAACATCAACAATAATAACAAGAAGAACAATGACAATAATAATACCAACAGCTACCACTCCTATTACTACAATAACAACAACAACAGCAACATTAATAATCTGATTTCTTTGCCCCCCTCCTCAGGATGGTTTTTGGCTGGATTTGGTTGTGTTTTTTACTACAGTAGACGTCTGCTGGATTTCATTTTCTCTTTTGCTGCCTCCCTGAACTGGCTCCAGCGAGCTGGTTGTCTGGAAGACTGAGACTGAAGGAAGGAGACATTTGAAAGAAAAAAGTAAACATTACCAACAAAGACTATAATTGAAAAGGGCGTCGTGAACAAGGGGTGTTGTAGAAAAGCAAAATAGGCGAGGGTGGGGCTGCCTGGGGCTCTTTGTCTCCGTGCACACTGAAGCTGCCTGTTGTGCTGCATTGTACTAGGCAGGAATTTACCATCTCACAAGCAGGCAAATAGCTACCTCTACAAACAAATCGAACTATAAAGCTTAAATATTTATAGCCATTTATGACTCCATTTTAACTATTAGTGACCACCTCTACTTTCAAGACTTAGGAGTTTTGGGGGTTTATTTTTTAAAAAAATGTATGTGTTGTACTAATTGCTCGTTAGTCTATCGAGCACCATTCCTGAAGCTGCATGCTCTGCCACCCAGAAATGACAGAGGGAAAATAGCACTATAGCAGTTATTTTTTGTATTTGCAACAGAGCAGTAATTTATAACCACAGTTTCAGATTCCTTACCTGGATGATTAGAAATATTTTCGTTGGTTTTTTAATTTAAATTTCCTGCAAAACTGTTTTTTATCATAAATTTGGTACCACTTGATGTGAATAGAACAGAAACAGGGAAAATACAAACAGAAAAGAGAAGAAATGTGATGTTTTAGAAGGTAGATGGATGCTGCTAGTTAGTTGCTTGGAACTGTTTGAAGCAGTTTGTGCAAATATATAGATGTTCAAGCATCACATCTAAATGTTAAAGCTTGGAAATAATATCAGGGATAGCTTTCATTACATCACTTATAATCTAATCTATATATATATGGGATCTAAACAGAAATTTCAATACAGCATACACACCTTTCATTGATCGCACAAGCTTAAGCTACTTCTTTGTATTTTGAAGCTGTAGTAAGTGCATCAATTAAAAAAAAAAACCAATGAAAAATTAATGTAATACCTAAAAAAAAATCACACACTAAAAAATCCCTCAGAAAACCTTGATTACATTTTAAAATGTCATGATATTTTCTTTTGCCAAGGTATAGTTTCCTGACTATGGTGACGACAATGACAATAATTTTGTTAATACATGTTCTCTTTTATTATAATACCCTCATAACTCTGGCGGAAATCTCAAAAACAAACCTTAAGAAAATAAGATATTACTTAAAAGGATGTGGGGAAATTTTCACTTTGTGGAAGGCATTGCTTTTGGACATTTCTTTTTCATTTGTACCTTTTTTAAGGATAGAAAGATCCCAAGTGCCATATGTCAATAAATCCTCTCTCTCTCCTCTCTATACAGCAGCTACACTTCAAGAAAGGTTGTGATAACTACCCTGCAAGATCAGCATAAGCTCTGCAGTTGTAAGCAAAATTGCTCAGTGTGGAGCATAGAGAGATATGGATTTGCTGCAAAAGTACTGAGTTAAACACATTCTTCTCTGTGATACAGTGTACTCACATGGTTTTTATATATGTGAAGGGTCAGTCTCTGAAGCATCCTACAAATTGGTAAATGTTGGGTATGTGTAAAATGGTATTTTTGACATGAGAAAAGAAATTGATTTTTAAAGTTTAATAGAAAAGCACTAATGATCACTTTCTGTACTTCTACATAAGCATGTTACATCTACATCCAGTAATGTATTTATTTCACCTGAGATAGTTGTCAGGAAAATAAAATGATCACTTGATCTACATTCCACAGTGATGTATTTAAATATTTCTCACTTACTACTTATCAATGTTGGAAACTTTCAGAACAATTCTTAATTTTAACTTTCTGTTGACCTTTTCCCTTTTCCATTCTCAAATTACTAAATAGAAGTTGCAGGAAACATAGCACCAATAAATGATAACAAAAAGAAGACACTACATACATACTTGTCAGTTACCAAACACTGAATAAGGCTATATGAAATATTTGTGTAAAAATGCATGTGATTTTACTAGTTTGAAGATTAATATCATGCAAGATTCAATTCTAAATGGAAGAGTAACATAAAAGAAGGGTTTACCAAAATTTGTTTCTTAAAATGTGTTCATGTTATACCACATTTTATGTCCTTCTTAAAAGTTAGGTAAAGCTATTGGCAGAAGAATTTACCATGTGAAAGTTATAGTTTCTACTGTGTCTGAAATTCGAGAACATATTGATAATGCTTTATCATGTACTTAAAATCTAGAAAGGCCTAGTATCTTTTTAATAGTGTCTGAAGTATCACTTATCACCTTCTGTATGATTTTCAGAATTTTCTTGAGGATTGTTTATATTTCCTCAAGCAACAATAAAATAATAATCCTCCATATGAAGGTTTGTACCATCTATGATGTCTTTCTCTTAGCTGCCTAAGTTCCTTTCTTGTTATTAGCAAGATCTGGAAAATCCAGAGACGAGGAATAGCTAAATTGTTTCGGAGAGAGCTGGATACAATACTTATCAATCATTGGGACAGACTTTAATTATAAAGTGTTTAAATAAAGTTAGTTGCTGATCAAATCTGTCGTAATGACTGATAGGAATTGTAGTCCACTCACTTACAGACAGCTATTGAGGTAATCAGGACTCTGGAGGCTACTGCCTTGCAGGAGCATAAAACAGAATTCAGGTTGTGAAAGATAATATCCTTCAGGTTTTCATCTCTCTCATTGGAGGCCTTTGGGAAGTAAAAATCGCATATTTCATTTATGGTCACCCTGGAGAAATGATCACCTCTCAATTCTCTCATGACCTTGAGGCAGTATAAGCATCCTACATATTTGACTTTTTATTCTGGAAAGGAAAACAAGAAGATAAAACTAACCACAAGGTTCACAAGCTGGTAGCTGGCAGCTCTTTATACAAAATTTGGAAACATTGAGGGTGCCAAGAACCACAGATTCTACCCTTCACACTCTAAGCATTGAGAAAACCCTCATCACCATGAGAAAATTCTTATCACTGTGAAGAAGCATGAAGCACACATAAAGTACATATTTTTGGGAACTTGAGGTCCTGAGCTTGGAGGAGGAAGAAACCTTTTTTACTGCAGGTAGTTATTTTGTAACTTTGCAAAGAGAAGACAAATTCTCCCGTTAGCAATGGAACAAATTGAAAGTGGTTTCTTAAGGAGTTTGATAGGGTTTTTTACAGCCATAATTACCACTGCACCCCTGCTATTCCTGTACTGAGATGATGACTTTAGGAACTAAATCTCACCTATCACCCATCCATTTGGCAACAAGAACATCTTGGTGGGTTTTATGCAATGGAAACACTGATCCTGCACTGAGAGTCTGAGAGCACTGCTTACTGATAGTCTTGTAACACAGGAATAAGCTGGGTCTGCCTTTTGTACCCTTTTGTACTAATTTTCAGGAAACCTACAGGAACTGAGTTATTTTTTTAATATTTTGTCTGAAATTTCTCTGAAATGGGACAATTGGTCAAAAATCACTAAGGGGAACTACCAGTCACACAGCCTTATTTTCCTGGAAATCAGACTATGTCTTCAAATAACAGCTACTGTTGCTGTAATTATTTTCTCACGTGCATTAAACATGTCAGTTGGTGACCTTCACAAAGTTCAACTAAGTGATTTGGATAAGACATAGTAAAACAGGTTCTTCAGTATCTAGCAAGAAAATTAATTCTTTCATTCTGAATGATTACCTCTTTGAATGATGCTTCAAGCATATCTGCAGAACGTAGCTTCTTCCTGTTAAATATAACAGAGGTTTTTTTTTACTTAACTAGTTATCTTGGAAATAGAGGCTTGTCTTTTACCTTTTGCTCACCCACCTCCTTCACTTATGAGTGATATTAAACCCATCTGCCTGCCTGTCAAACACAAGTTTACATCTATATTCCTGCACTTATCTGAATATAGCCCTTACACACTAAATGCTTTCATGGAGCTGATTTGTAAAAAAAGAACACCTTGCACTCTTTTCAAGATTAATATTTGTCATAAGGCTTATATTAGATCACCCAACTACTCAGCCAGTTCTCTTGACGGAATAGACAGCTCTTTCTTTTCATGTAAAACAATTCCCATACAGATCTGAGTGTATTTATCTACATATGCATATCGATTTTTTTTAAATGTGATTTTTGGCTGCAGGAGTTTTGTGGCTGAGGTTGCTCCTGACAGTTTCCTCCTTCTCCTTCTCTTTAAAATCTTAAATGTTGTGTATTAGTTGTCATAATGTATCCTGCTTAGGTAAAGTTTCTTAGGTCTGGTGGTATCTTGTGAATGAAAATAATACAGACTTCCACTGAAAATAGTGTCTTATCAGGAGAAGCCCATTTTGTGATTATATGAAGCCTTAATTTCCAGTATATTTGACAAAAAAACCAGAACAGAAAATAAAATGAGGATGAAAAAGAAATTCTTCCTACTTTACCAGAACAACAAAGTTTGTCTGTATCTAGTAATTCTGGAAAATTACTAGTCCTAGTGTATGAAATGGACTGTTCTACAGATATATCTTGATGCTGGAAGGAACCCCACTGAACCCTCTGAGCAGTGGGAAGAAGATTTAGCTTGGGAGCTTCTATGAGCTCTAGTTAAGAAGTGAGCAATAAAAAGAATGAGACCATTTTAAGAGTGAACTTGAAAATATTCTTCAGTGGTGTAACATTCACATGCTAGAGTAAATATCACAAAGCATCTTTTGCTTCTGAAACTTAACTGCTGTCATAATGACCATCTGTTGGCTGCAGGTTTCTAACATTCCCTGACCTATGCCATTTATGACAAATTACGCACCAAAGTGCTAGAGACATCTTGTTAAAATGAAGCCTGAGGCCCGCAAGTTCTAACCCCTATTGTCTTTAAAAGCATGGGTTAAATGGGAACAAGAAGTAGTTTAGACAGAAAACAGACATGGCCATGGCTAAAAGAAAATGAAATCCTAATCCCCTAACCCTTTGACTTTTGCAGCTTGCTGCACAGCAATGTGCTTTCAACCATTAAACTAACTTAACCTTTTGAAGAGCCAAATCAGTTCAAATTGAGTGAAAATTTGCACATTACCACATAATCTTTGATTGATTCCTGTTTGAAAATTTTATGGAAGACAACCACTTAATGCAATATTTTTAACCAACAAAATATGTTTCACATTCACTTCTACTACATGTAATATTTGATGTCATATAAAATCAGCATGAAGGAACACTTTTCAAAGTCATTAGTTAGTCCAGCTGTAAAACCCACTGGTTTCAGTTAAATTTAGAGAAAGCTCTACAGTTTCTTTAGGGCTAGCTAATATTTAGAGGAATTAAAAAAATATGTTCATTTTTTTGAACTCTTTCTTTGACACATTCACCAGCTTATCCTGTTGTGTTGCTTCTAGGATTTTAGTTTAAAGAAAGGAGAAACTCAATTCTTGTTTCAAAATGGTAACTTTCATATCCATATATATATAATTATGAACCCTACTAAAAAGAAATATAACCTATATTAAAGTGAAAAGGGAAAATTGCAAATTTTTATCTAATCAATCTAAAACTTCTTGACTTCTTTCGAATGATGTAAAAAATACCATAAACCCATCAAAAAACCTCTATATACCCACATTATATTTGTAGCATTATGCTTTGAAAGGTCAAAAGTAGTAAAATGACACATAAAGATGCTTTAAAACAAACACTTTGTTAAGTTTCAAAATAAAATTAATATTTATATATTTTCTCTCATCTAGAATCTCAAGTGAAATAGCCTAAATCAGCACATTGAAAATAAAAGTATCACAAAATCATGATTAGTTTCTGATTAACACATGAAAAAATGTTATGTGGGGCTGGGATATCCACAAATAGATATCTAAAGTCTCCATACAGTTCCACGTGCTTTAAAAACTTTTTTCTACTGTATACCATGATCTTTCTATTAGATAATGACCTGTGAAAACAAAGTAGACATTACATGATTTAGGGATTGGACCAAACATCATCCTGTAGTCATACAACATGATAACGTTGTGGCTACAGGATGGTGGTTGGTCCAATCCCTGTAATATTTAAGCAATGACTGCATACACCACCAGAGCATGAGCAGAAAACTCCTGTCACCTAATTTTGCTGCATAAAGTCTGCTAAACCTGCATCCACACTGGCTTCTGTTACCTTCTTTCATCTTGCTTCTTCAAAAAGGTGGGTTTGTAAATCTCTGATGCTTCTATCAATTTGCAGGCTGCAGTGATTGACTTTGTCTTAGACTATGCCTAGCCATTTACTTCTTTCATAAAGTAGTGATGTCCTGACATAAATGAAAACTGCCAAAATGGCTATTGGCAGGAATGAGAGTTTATTTTGGCTCACTTTGGATTCACCAGAGAATCAGTTGGGATTGTTGACTAATCTGGTAAGGAACAAAAGAAAAAGATCACACAAGGAAGAGCTGCATGTAAAACAAGAAATCAAAAGAACATTTTGGATACATCAGACTCACAATTCAGGCAAGAGTTTAAGCAAGTGTGAAAATCACTCTTTCTGCATTTTCTGATTAAAAACTTTGTTTAAATTTCTTATGCTTTTAATTTATTTCTGTTAGAAAAATATCAGATATGCTCTTCATCTCCATAAAGGTCCAGTAACCTTAATTTTCTGCCCCATTCATTTACATGGAAGGAAATTCAGGAACATACAACTTAACTAATGCTGAGTAAATTGCTACCTATAGAGGAAAAATACCTCCAGAGTATTTTTATATCACTTTGAAAATGCAGAGGAGACAGTAAATTATTTTCTTCTGTGACATGGGTCTATAAGATTTTTTTCAAATTTTCATTTCACAACAGCATAAAAGGTCGAGTTTGATTGTTTCTTTCTCCTAGAAAGAAAAGTAGAAGAAAAGGAAAAGGAAAAGGCGCTGAAAAAAGTATAACAGACAGCTTACTGAGCTCAGGGAACATAGGGAACAGAATATTTAGGGTTTACTCTTGTACTATCAGTTTTCACTTTCTAGTGTTCTACCCTTTTGCTGAAACAGCTGTGTTGTGGCAGTCAGAAGACTTGAAAATTACAAACAACAAACATACAGCACAACAAGTAAACAACAGAAACACAAGGAGATGGTGATAAAGCTAAATTCCATAATTAATTGCTGAAAATAGAATGTCCACAACTGCTGAGACTTAGGCCCAGACCCACTTTGAATGACTGAGGCATGAATCTCAAGCTTGTCTTCCATGTTGTCTAATGAATGTAGCGCCCACCAGTCTACAATCCTGGATTTGATCTTAAAATGTTCCTGGAGGCTGAGAAAATTTTCATATTCAAACTTCTGTGCTCTTCCTTTCTGCTCCCCACTATTCCTCAGAGGTTTCATTTTGATGATCTGTATTTTTAAAAATTACACCCATAAGCCATAAAAATCCCAGTCTAAGCTAATTATTGAATGGAAATAAATTAACACATTTGAGCAATTCTAGGGTGAAGAGACTTCAAGCTCATTTAACTCTTAGATTCATTATAGAGCTTTTCACATTCATAGGCAGAAAAACAAATCAGTACTGAACACTCACAGATGAAATGCCTCAGCAACTTTGTCACCATCAAAGTACATCTTATTTGACTTCAGATACTGAGCATGATAAGACATGAAACTGCACCAGAAAGAGTATATCCAGACTCTTGACAGGATGAGCGCAAGTTTATGAGAAATAGAGAGAACTTCTACACCCACACTAGAGCCCATATATAGGCTATTGGGTCATCTGGTCTTTTGAATCACCAAGAGCACTTTTTATCTAGCTTAACACAAACACTGCTAAAAATTTTTGGGTCTGTACATAAACACTTCTTTGATCTTCTAAGCAGCTTATTCATATGGACTAGGAGTTCCTCTCCTCTACTGCTCAAGAGATACCAAAATCTGAATTTTAGTATCTTAACTTTTCTGTGTCCTCTAAAAGCATATCCAAGAGGCTTGAAATTTTGTGGAATAGACCTCAAAAAACTTTGTCATTTTGTAAAGCACCTCCAACTGACTGCTCTAAATCAAAATAATTTGAAGGCACTGAAAAATATGGGACATTGATTATGTTTATAAATTGCTTTCTTTATGCATCTACATTTACTGTGCTGTTCTAAATTATTTTGTTATGAAGTGTTTGGAAGTAGAGGAGACATGGAAAAAATTATAAAACAGCTATGAGAGAAATAGTAATATAAACACAACAGTCAGTAATACAAATTGCGATTACAGCATTAATTATGAGTTATGCATACCAGTTCAAACTGCAACAAGGCATCAAGATATTAAAGTCATTACAAATACTGTACCAAAGAAAACTACTGGTAGGAAGGGTCATGATTTT
Source organism: Pyrgilauda ruficollis (assembly GCF_017590135.1). Taxonomy (NCBI): domain Eukaryota; kingdom Metazoa; phylum Chordata; class Aves; order Passeriformes; family Passeridae; genus Pyrgilauda; species Pyrgilauda ruficollis. The sequence goes on from NW_024515542.1 coordinate 10,269, forward strand.
ACATCAGTCCTGCCTATCAAAACCCATTAATCAAAACAAATTAATATTATTAGGGAGATTTATTAAGAGATTTACATTTTCTAAACAAGTTAAAGACCTTTCTCTCCAGAAGTCACAGAAATTTGTTTGGATGCTTGACCAAAAGCTGGATTCCAGTTTTGCAAACACTACTCTGTACTTATTACAAATGATTTTTGCAAAAAAAAAAAGAAAAAAAAAATCTCATTAAGCTGTCATGGCCTTTTCCCTCATCATGTCTTTTTGTAATCTACTAGATACATCAAAGCAATCCTGGTGCTACCTACAAATAGTAGCAATAAAGACTCACTTTGCACCCTGTGTAGAGATAACAGATAACAAAAATTCTTCCATACAGGTTTGAAGCTCTTTAATAAGATTTATAAGAACAGGTTAGCCCTTCCTGCACCCCCTATGATCCTTGACCTCAAAAGACATTCAATACAACCAAATGCAGGACATGTTACAACAACTGCCTCGGGCTTGTCCCATGTGGAAGATAACAGCCTTATTTTTTAGGTTTGTGGGTCAGATACTGCTGCATGAAAGCACTGAGACCATAAAGGATGTTACAGTTTTCCCCCATTACCCATTTGAACTCATCTGTCCTAAGGGCTTCTCATGAAATCTCTGCTACTCCAGCCATGGCTGGTTTGTCTCAGAAGCTTCTGCCAAAAGAGGTGCTTTGGTAAAGCACTGCTTTTGCTAAATGTTTTGCAGAAAGAATTAATCTTCTTGCTATGGTGAAGTTGGTAAATTATCTGTGAAGTTGGTAAACCATTATGCCAAACAGAAAATATCAAGAGAGGTGCTTTTATAGACATCATCTAAACAGAAGCAGTACATTCAGTTCAGCTGTGCTGGAATTTTCTCCTCAAAAACTCAATGTTTTGCCCATACAACTGATTTAGCCCAACTGGTTTTGCCCATACAACTGATTTAGCTGGAAAGCAGTAGGACACCAAGCTGAATGCTTAAGCTGTGCAGTTCCTTATTTCTTTTAGAAAAATAAATTAAATTGTACATGTTCTAAAGGAAGCATTTTGAAAAAACAGTTTCCAGAAAAAAAAAAATTAAAAAAAATCAAAAAAAGCGCAAACAAACAAGAAAACGAACTTCTTCCTAATATCCACCCTAAATTTCCCCTCTTTCAGTTTCTACCCATTATTCCTTGTCTTATTACTACAACTCCTAATAAAGCATCTCTCTGCAGCTTTCCAGTAGGTCCCCTTCAGTTACTGGAAAGTTGCTATGAATTTTCCACTTAACTTTCCCTTCTCCAGTCTGAAGAGCCTCAATTTTCTCAATCTGTCTTCAGAGGGGAGGTGTTCCTCTTATCAACTTCTTGGCCCTCCTCTGGACTTGCTCCAACAGTTCCATGTCCTCCTTCTGTTGGGACACCAGAACTGTACACAGCACTCCAGGTGGGGTCTCACAAGAGAGAGACAGAGGTGCAGAATCACCTCCTTCATCCTGCTGGCCACGCTCCTTTGGATGCAGCCCAGAACACTTTTGGCTTTCTGGGCTGCGAGCATACGCTGCTGGCTCATCTGAATTTTTCATCAACCATCACCATTAAGTCTTTCTCCTCAGGGCTGCTCTCACTCACTTCTCTGCCCAACCTGTAGGTGCGTTTGGGGTTGCCACGACCCAAGTGTAGGATCTTGCACTTTGCTCTGTTGAACTCCCTGAGGTTTGCATGGACCCACGTCTCAAGCATGTCAAGGTCCCTCTGGATGGCATCGCTTCCTTCCAGCATGTCAACTGGAACACAGAAGTTGGTGTTAGCAAATTTGGGGTGCACTCATTATCACTGTCCACTTTGCTAACAACAATAATACAATAAAAAAAAATTTTGTGCTGTTAAACCTTTACAGTGGACTAAAAATGGAAAAAATAATCTTCTATATGATGCAGTATATTTGTACATCCTTAAATCAATCTCTTAGACAACAGTTTAAAAAAAGAACAGAAAACTGAAATTATAAATCAAGCTTCCATATACCGAAATGTCATATACTGCCATGGAAAATGTATCATAACTAGACAACTGTTTAGAAAGCATTCTTCATATATCCCTAAAGTAAAAATATCTATATCTATCTATCTAGCTAGCTAGCTAGCTATTAAACAAACATTTTTAAGCACTTGTCCAATTTGCACAAAGGTGAGAGGATCACTTTTTGAACTTGACAGAGATTGAATGCTACTCAACCAAACTGATCAAAGAGATCCTAAACAGTTTACGCACAAACATATGTAACATTTGTTAACACATATGTCTCAAATTCCACTGTGATATGAAATCAAAAGTATCAGCTGTATTAGCTGAGCACTTCAGATACAAGAGTTGTTATCCTTTGGCATGTAAAGGGCTATGTTCATTTTCCAGGTATTAAGAGACAACTTTTCAGGTCTAATATTCTTCATCATCAGAACTAACAAAGTTTCATCATCAACTTCATATTCAGAAACTCATGAAATACAGTAGTGTCTGACACTCTAATTCATTCATTAAAACACTCACCTGGTCAGCTAAAATCAGCTGATGAATATTGCCCATGTAGCTTATGTGGACTGCATATTGATGAACTGTAGATCTATTGCATAATCCTTACATGGCAAAATTGATGTTTAAACTAGAATACAGAATTTGGAGTTTTGTAAGTTGAGCTCATGTTATCACAGGCAACCATGTCACTTCACTTTACCTTGCAAAAAAAAACCCCTGAAATTTTAACTTTATTCTTTCTTCACTGTCCTGATATTTTAATAAAATTCTACCAACAGGGCAGAAACTAAAAAATTTGCATACCTAACTACAAGGTTCAATTTATGGTGAAGTTGGTAAATTATCTGTGAAGTTGGTAAACCATTATGCCAAACAGAAAATATCAAGAGAGGTGCTTTTATAGACATCATCTAAACAGAAGCAGTACATTCAGTTCAGCTGTGCTGGAATTTTCTCCTCAAAAACTCAATGTTTTGCCCATACAACTGATTTAGCCCAACTGGTTTTGCCCATACAACTGATTTAGCTGGAAAGCAGTAGGACACCAAGCTGAATGCTTAAGCTGTGCAGGTCCTTATTTCTTTTAGAAAAATAAATTAAATTGTACATGTTCTAAAGGAAGCATTTTGAAAAAACAGTTTCCAGAAAAAAAAAAATTAAAAAAAATCAAAAAAAGCGCAAACAAACAAGAAAAAACCCCAAGCCAAGCCACCACCATAACCATTACAACACTACTTATAACCTTAAAATTTTATGACTCAGAAATCCTGAAATAAAACCAGACGGAATAGCTACCATGTTATTACAGTGGTCTCATAATACTGGGTAATATTTTGTTACAACTAGAAAGATATACTTTATGGAATTCGTAGTATCCATACTTATGCCTTCTCCAGGAGATGACAGCATTGCTTACACTTAATGATAAAACTGTGCAGGATCTTCATGGGTTCCCTTTCCTTAGCCTCCTTATCTTTGCATAAAGAAATAAAAGGACTTTTTGCACCCTCTCCCAGCAATGACGGTAAATTTACTGAAAATACTGTAGACACTGCCTATGAATAACTGATGTCAACATATGCTTGAAAATCATTTATCTATCCTGGTATATAGAGAACAAATACCCTGTAATTTTTGTATCAAAAATAAAAAACAAGCAGTGAACATAGAAAAAAACTGAGTATCACAGAGATCTAAATTTATACTCTAGTCAGATTGTGAAACCAGTCATTTCACAAAATGACTGAAAATAGTAGAGAAAAATTACATGAGGTGTTACATGCCAGTTATTTGTTTTTTTACTGAAGTAACATGCAAAACAATTTTCTGCATGCATTTAATTAAAAAAAAATCTTTTATATTTATTTTAAAAGTTATCAAAATTAACTGCACTTTTTCAAGACACAATGTTTACGTTTGCAGTTAAAACTGGCCTCATGCAAGTTATTATATTTTAGCATTTATTTTCAGGGTGTTCAGTCTACCTATTTTACATGTCTCTGAGATACTACTACATTTTAGAGAATCCTGATCTCTATCCATTGAAGACTAGACAAAGGACTCCCAGAGCATGGGGAACAAGACATGATAATTCCCAAAGTATTTTTGTAGTGTGATTCCACCTCTCTCTAAAATGGCAGACAGGTTGGTTCTTACTACAATGATGTTCCCTGAAGCAGGTGATCTGTAGGAATGTGGTTAGGTGCATTGACTTCAAAAATTTCCCACCTGAAGTGTAATTGGTTGTGATTATCAGTGTTCTTAATGTAAAATATGGGCTGTAAAGTCGGTGATGCAGGAGCATTGTCCACAGGAAACTGACATACATAACCTCAGACTTGGGAGCAATTCCAGGTGGTAGTTACCTGGCCAAGGACTAGGATAGGGAAACCTAGTGCTCTGAAGGAATTTGCAGAGACTTTAGGTCTGAAAAACAGCTTATGTTAGTTTTAATTCTTACTGGGAAAAGCTGTGGTCTGAACAAGATACACTGGTGCAACAGAGATGAAGGGAGAAGTGTGGAACACCACAGGCAGCCATACTATATGGAGAGCTGATGGTCATCAGCAAAAAAGACCTTATCTCAATGTGCTACAGAGCCCTCCAACTCCCTTGGTAGGCAAAATATCCAGATGCCATCACAGGAGTATGATCTCCCCTCTTTGATACAGGTGTGTCTATGCTATAATACTATATGTGTTACACATATATTGGTTTGATCTGTGGAGAATGTACCTTTTTTCAGGCAACCAGGATGAACTAAGGTTATAAAAGATTTCTGAGATCACATCTGTGTTAAAATCAGATCCCTTTATGTTTTCAGCACACAGAGGAGAGAAATTACCTGAGTACTATGCCCTTGTATTTCAGATACTAGAATGCAAAATACCAAGATGTTATTGGTAACCGATATAGGGAAGGAGTGAAACAATAGCCCTTTTGCGTCTCTAAGTGTTTGAATGAAATTAACAGAAAAGAAAAAGCATATAATCATAGCATGTTAAGGGTTGGAAGGGATCCTTAAACAGCATCTAATCCCAACCCCCATACCATTGGCAGGGACAACTTCCACTAGAGGTTCCACTTCCAGGCTTAGGGCATCCACAACCTACCTGGGAAACCTGTTCCAGTACCTCACCATCCTCACAGTAACGAACTTCTTCCTAATATCCACCCTAAATTTCCCCTCTTTCAGTTTCTACCCATTATTCCTTGTCTTATTACTACAACTCCTAATAAAGCATCTCTCTGCAGCTTTCCAGTAGGTCCCCTTCAGTTACTGGAAAGTTGCTATGAATTTTCCACTTAAGTTTCCCTTCTCCAGTCTGAAGAGCCTCAATTTTCTCAATCTGTCTTCAGAGGGGAGGTGTTCCTCTTATCAACTTCTTGGCCCTCCTCTGGACTTGCTCCAACAGTTCCATGTCCTCCTTCTGTTGGGACACCAGAACTGTACACAGCACTCCAGGTGGGGTCTCACAAGAGAGAGACAGAGGTGCAGAATCACCTCCTTCATCCTGCTGGCCACGCTCCTTTGGATGCAGCCCAGAACACTTTTGGCTTTCTGGGCTGCGAGCATACGCTGCTGGCTCATCTGAATTTTTCATCAACCATCACCATTAAGTCTTTCTCCTCAGGGCTGCTCTCACTCACTTCTCTGCCCAACCTGTAGGTGCGTTTGGGGTTGCCACGACCCAAGTGTAGGATCTTGCACTTTGCTCTGTTGAACTCCATGAGGTTTGCATGGACCCACGTCTCAAGCATGTCAAGGTCCCTCTGGATGGCATCGCTTCCTTCCAGCATGTCAACTGGAACACAGAAGTTGGTGTTAGCAAATTTGGGGTGCACTCATTATCACTGTCCACTTTGCTAACAACAATAATACAATAAAAAAAAATTTTGTGCTGTTAAACCTTTACAGTGGACTAAAAATGGAAAAAATAATCTTCTATATGATGCAGTATATTTGTACATCCTTAAATCAATCTCTTAGACAACAGTTTAAAAAAAGAACAGAAAACTGAAATTATAAATCAAGCTTCCATATACCGAAATGTCATATACTGCCATGGAAAATGTATCATAACTAGACAACTGTTTAGAAAGCATTCTTCATATATCCCTAAAGTAAAAATATCTATATCTATCTATCTAGCTAGCTAGCTAGCTATTAAACAAACATTTTTAAGCACTTGTCCAATTTGCACAAAGGTGAGAGGATCACTTTTTGAACTTGACAGAGATTGAATGCTACTCAACCAAACTGATCAAAGAGATCCTAAACAGTTTACGCACAAACATATGTAACATTTGTTAACACATATGTCTCAAATTCCACTGTGATATGAAATCAAAAGTATCAGCTGTATTAGCTGAGCACTTCAGATACAAGAGTTGTTATCCTTTGGCATGTAAAGGGCTATGTTCATTTTCCAGGTATTAAGAGACAACTTTTCAGGTCTAATATTCTTCATCATCAGAACTAACAAAGTTTCATCATCAACTTCATATTCAGAAACTCATGAAATACAGTAGTGTCTGACACTCTAATTCATTCATTAAAACACTCACCTGGTCAGCTAAAATCAGCTGATGAATATTGCCCATGTAGCTTATGTGGACTGCATATTGATGAACTGTAGATCTATTGCATAATCCTTACATGGCAAAATTGATGTTTAAACTAGAATACAGAATTTGGAGTTTTGTAAGTTGAGCTCATGTTATCACAGGCAACCATGTCACTTCACTTTACCTTGCAAAAAAAAACCCCTGAAATTTTAACTTTATTCTTTCTTCACTGTCCTGATATTTTAATAAAATTCTACCAACAGGGCAGAAACTAAAAAATTTGCATACCTAACTACAAGGTTCAATTATCAAAAGCTAAAACGTCTGTTCCTATAGCTCATGCTGATGAAGTTAAAACAATATAACCCCGTTTTCTATTTCACAGTAAGTAAAATGTTAATTTGCTAAGAAATGTTACCACTATTCCTAAAAGCTTTGGATTTTTACATGTAAATATCAGATTTTGAAGACCAGCAGCCTCACAGTGGGATGCAAAATCTGTGAGCCTGGATAATACCTTTAAAACATTCAGAAGTGACAACGAAATATCTTTTTTGGACATGCCAGAAGGAGTTAACTGTGATTAATTGCTTTTTACTCCAGCTCATTTCACAATTATGATTTCTGTCAAGGAATTTTCCGTATGAAACAATATATCAAAGCATAAATATCACTAATAAAATGGCACAGGAAGATATTCTGTGACTACCTAAAACTGAAAGCATTTTATTGAAAACATCCTTATTTTGTTTGGCAGTCATCCATGACCTCCTACTGTTGACAAAACTAGCAGCAATTCCTGTTTGAAGTATACCAGAAGATGATCCTGCTCAGCAAAAGCTGCTGCTTTAGAGCATTTAGAGGATTTATCTCTAAATTAATATTTTCATCTAACACTCTCACTATACACCTTACATAATCTTTAAATTATAGGAAAATGCTAGAAGGGAGTTCTGAGATTCGGCAGCTGAAGTAATGCTGGAGATTTATAGCTCTCTGAAGTCGACATTTGTGATTGACCCAGAGCACACCAGGGCTGCTATTTCACTTTCCTGATTCATGATAAGTGTAGCTGTCTCCAAATAAGCCTCCAGAGCCCATTAATGCCCAGTTCCTTCCCTTATGGTAAATATGCACATGTCTAGCTTCACTTTTTAATGCTCTGTTGCTGTTAAGTTGAATAGAAAATTGGGCTTTCTTTTCCTCCTTTAAAAATAAAATTTTCAATTACCCAGGTAGAGTTGACTTTAAAGAACTCTAGTTCATACATTTTTTTTTGTCTAAGTAAATATTAAAGAAAAAAATGTGATTTATACACTGAAGACTGCAAAATCATATTTCACTTGATTGATGAATTTTTTGTCTCTCCTCTCTTAGTGTAGTCCCCTAGCTTCCTTGCATTTGGTGTGTGAAGCATATACAACTAATTAACAAAATCATTTGCATGATGATATGAAGGTAAATATTATAAATAAGTAGAATACACGTTCATAAAACATTTTTTAAAAAGCACTAATGCACTTGTCATCCCTGATTCAATTTATTTTTCATTAACAGAATATATATTGTTTATTTTCTCAATCTGTCTTCAGAGGGGAGGTGTTCCTCTTATCAACTTCTTGGCCCTCCTCTGGACTTGCTCCAACAGTTCCATGTCCTCCTTCTGTTGGGACACCAGAACTGTACACAGCACTCCAGGTGGGGTCTCACAAGAGAGAGACAGAGGTGCAGAATCACCTCCTTCATCCTGCTGGCCACGCTCCTTTGGATGCAGCCCAGAACACTTTTGGCTTTCTGGGCTGCGAGCATACGCTGCTGGCTCATCTGAATTTTTCATCAACCATCACCATTAAGTCTTTCTCCTCAGGGCTGCTCTCACTCACTTCTCTGCCCAACCTGTAGGTGCGTTTGGGATTGCCACAACCCAAGTGTAGGATCTTGCACTTTGCTCTGCTGAACTCCATGAGGTTTGCATGGACCCACGTCTCAAGCATGTCAAGGTCCCTCTGGATGGCATCGCTTCCTTCCAGCATGTCAACTGGAACACAGAAGTTGGTGTTAGCAAATTTGGGGTGCACTCATTATCACTGTCCACTTTGCTAACAACAATAATACAATAAAAAAAAATTTTGTGCTGTTAAACCTTTACAGTGGACTAAAAATGGAAAAAATAATCTTCTATATGATGCAGTATATTTGTACATCCTTAAATCAATCTCTTAGACAACAGTTTAAAAAAAGAACAGAAAACTGAAATTATAAATCAAGCTTCCATATACCGAAATGTCATATACTGCCATGGAAAATGTATCATAACTAGACAACTGTTTAGAAAGCATTCTTCATATATCCCTAAAGTAAAAATATCTATATCTATCTATCTAGCTAGCTAGCTAGCTATTAAACAAACATTTTTAAGCACTTGTCCAATTTGCACAAAGGTGAGAGGATCACTTTTTGAACTTGACAGAGATTGAATGCTACTCAACCAAACTGATCAAAGAGATCCTAAACAGTTTACGCACAAACATATGTAACATTTGTTAACACATATGTCTCAAATTCCACTGTGATATGAAATCAAAAGTATCAGCTGTATTAGCTGAGCACTTCAGATACAAGAGTTGTTATCCTTTGGCATGTAAAGGGCTATGTTCATTTTCCAGGTATTAAGAGACAACTTTTCAGGTCTAATATTCTTCATCATCAGAACTAACAAAGTTTCATCATCAACTTCATATTCAGAAACTCATGAAATACAGTAGTGTCTGACACTCTAATTCATTCATTAAAACACTCACCTGGTCAGCTAAAATCAGCTGATGAATATTGCCCATGTAGCTTATGTGGACTGCATATTGATGAACTGTAGATCTATTGCATAATCCTTACATGGCAAAATTGATGTTTAAACTAGAATACAGAATTTGGAGTTTTGTAAGTTGAGCTCATGTTATCACAGGCAACCATGTCACTTCACTTTACCTTGCAAAAAAAAACCCCTGAAATTTTAACTTTATTCTTTCTTCACTGTCCTGATATTTTAATAAAATTCTACCAACAGGGCAGAAACTAAAAAATTTGCATACCTAACTACAAGGTTCAATTATCAAAAGCTAAAACGTCTGTTCCTATAGCTCATGCTGATGAAGTTAAAACAATATAACCCCGTTTTCTATTTCACAGTAAGTAAAATGTTAATTTGCTAAGAAATGTTACCACTATTCCTAAAAGCTTTGGATTTTTACATGTAAATATCAGATTTTGAAGACCAGCAGCCTCACAGTGGGATGCAAAATCTGTGAGCCTGGATAATACCTTTAAAACATTCAGAAGTGACAACGAAATATCTTTTTTGGACATGCCAGAAGGAGTTAACTGTGATTAATTGCTTTTTACTCCAGCTCATTTCACAATTATGATTTCTGTCAAGGAATTTTCCGTATGAAACAATATATCAAAGCATAAATATCACTAATAAAATGGCACAGGAAGATATTCTGTGACTACCTAAAACTGAAAGCATTTTATTGAAAACATCCTTATTTTGTTTGGCAGTCATCCATGACCTCCTACTGTTGACAAAACTAGCAGCAATTCCTGTTTGAAGTATACCAGAAGATGATCCTGCTCAGCAAAAGCTGCTGCTTTAGAGCATTTAGAGGATTTATCTCTAAATTAATATTTTCATCTAACACTCTCACTATACACCTTACATAATCTTTAAATTATAGGAAAATGCTAGAAGGGAGTTCTGAGATTCGGCAGCTGAAGTAATGCTGGAGATTTATAGCTCTCTGAAGTCGACATTTGTGATTGACCCAGAGCACACCAGGGCTGCTATTTCACTTTCCTGATTCATGATAAGTGTAGCTGTCTCCAAATAAGCCTCCAGAGCCCATTAATGCCCAGTTCCTTCCCTTATGGTAAATATGCACATGTCTAGCTTCACTTTTTAATGCTCTGTTGCTGTTAAGTTGAATAGAAAATTGGGCTTTCTTTTCCTCCTTTAAAAATAAAATTTTCAATTACCCAGGTAGAGTTGACTTTAAAGAACTCTAGTTCATACATTTTTTTTTGTCTAAGTAAATATTAAAGAAAAAAATGTGATTTATACACTGAAGACTGCAAAATCATATTTCACTTGATTGATGAATTTTTTGTCTCTCCTCTCTTAGTGTAGTCCCCTAGCTTCCTTGCATTTGGTGTGTGAAGCATATACAACTAATTAACAAAATCATTTGCATGATGATATGAAGGTAAATATTATAAATAAGTAGAATACACGTTCATAAAACATTTTTTAAAAAGCACTAATGCACTTGTCATCCCTGATTCAATTTATTTTTCATTAACAGAATATATATTGTTTTTCGTTTGGAAAATTTACTAGTGGCAATACATTCAACATGCAGCTTTGTCTCTTTAGAGATGAAGTCTTTGTTTAAGCGTCAGCGATGGGTTTTTTGTGCCATTGTCTCGTCTGTCAGATTGGATGAGCATGTGCATTTCGGGGTGCAAAGATGTGCAGCCACATCTGCTGTGCAAAGCCGTGAACTCACAACTCTCCCCACCACTACAATGTGTTGCACTCGGAGCGCCTTTGTTGTGATGGACCTGCTGGTGGTTGCGTGTCTGAAGTGTCACAAGTGTCAGGCCTCATTATGGTCATGATAATCACTCTGAAACAACCACTTATTTTGACCATTTAATATTAAAGGGTAGGAAATTAAAGGCTAGATACCTAATAGGTTTTGTGATATTCAATTTATTATACATTGGGATTCAAAACCACAATGCAAAAAATAAAAAGGTCTGTTAACAAAATAATGTCCCTTGTTCTTCTAGAAAATAGTTTTTTTAAACCATACCAGTAACATCATGCAAACAGTTGACAAACCATTTAGATGGTGTTTTAGCAAGCCATCAATTTCTTCAATGGAATGATTACTGTAGAATTACAGAACAGGAGATTAACAAACCACAAAGATTCCTTAAGCTTGTTTTTATTCTTTTTCTACATTTATATCTTAAAAATTCCATTGTCTTCTGCACTGCACTGGGCTTAGCATTCAGTGTTTATGTTAAAAGGAAACAAATCTTATTAGTATTCGGATCACAGGCTTTATATTAACTGATTACAGAAACAACAGCTGTCAAATTTGAATCAGAATATTTTTGAGTTCTTCAATACTATATGGAGTTCAAACTTGCAGTTTTGGTTTTAGGTATATCTATACGATAGTTACATTATCTTTCAGTCACTTGATTTTACAGTTAATTTTATTAATAAAAGTGAAAAAATAATGACTTCGATAGGAAGATGGAAATTCATGCATGACATAGAAATAGGAATTCTGTCATAAACTCAAGTATTTGAAGGGATTTGTGTTCCACATTGAATTTTTCTGAACACATTTTCTTACTCATAAATAATATCTTCGACTATTATTTTTCTTCACAATGTTACTTCTCAGCAAATGTCTGTTAACGGTTTGGGATAAATTTTCACTACACTCAAGTTACAGGTGAACATCACTAATTAAAGAATACAGTTGATGATTTTTATGAAATTATGCTTACACAAAACCTACATCTGTTGTCACTCTAATAATATTCTGCAGCCCAGTACAGGACTAATCAATTCTAATCTAGATGAGCCTTTTAGAGACCTTAGACCTGTACAGCCTCATTAATTCACATGGTACGTGACAGTTCAGAGGTTTCTTAAACCAGCCATAATCTGCAAAAACATACTTCTGTGCCAGTTTGAGATGCACACTGTTTTCAGTTTAGAATTCCCATCTTCCACCTGAAGTTAATGGGCAGCAAAATGAAAATAAGTGGACTCAGTTTTCATCCTGAAGTTTAGGGAATTACACACAACTGTACTCACAGCACAGTGAAGGGTAAGAAATTTTATGGAATCACCTTTATAAAGCTCCAGTGTCTTCCAAAATATTTCAAGTACTATTAAAAAAAAAAAGGCACAACCTATGACAATTAAGGAGAAAAATGGAAAAATAAAGAACAGGTCAAATATACACTGTCTTAAGCTTGATCCATTTTATTTTTCCTATAAACTAACCAACCACAATTACTGTTCTACATAGGCAATGCTTGTTCACTTCTTTCCATCTCTTTGTGAGACTTTAACACTTGTCATTTGTCCGAGGTCCTGTCCTCCTCTTTTACTGATCTCTCTCTTACACCTTCCCAGAAAAAACAAACCTCTGTTTCTCTCAGAAGGCATTACACCCTCTGTAAAGGTTTTAGTTACTTCACTCTGAAGAATAATGTACCCTATCAGAGATAAAAAAACGAATTGCCAGGTGATAACACTACTACTTCCTCTACAACTAGTCTGGAAATAGGAGTTTAAATCTTTAGACCATATAAATCCACTGGTACACAGTTAGCTAAATAGACATAAGATTCTTAATTTTTGTCTATGTCAAACATCTGAAGGATGTATAAAAAATTACTATGGATATTTTTCATTAGTTTGCTCTCATGTATGGACCTGGGAAGGAAGTACAGTGCTGTGAATGATCTCACTCAGAAACTGTGCATGACCACTTTAGCCAGAGATTAACACACCTCCAGAGAACACCTTTTAAAAGCACTGTTCCTTTAATGTCCTATTTTCATGATCAATGAGTTCAGTAACCTGCAGCAGAGTCCCAAAAGAATAGACTGTAGCAAACTTTCCTGGCCATAGCCCCAAAGAAAGTTTTATTCTAGATCGTTGAAACAGAACCATATTTAACTCTATGAGAGAGTAATAATTAGTTAAAAACCATATATTTCAGCCGCCTGAACTTGTGAAGACTTGTGCCCTTAAGCTCCTGAAACTGAGTTACAAGTAACTCTGAGGTGATCTTGCACTCTGCTTTAATGACATCAGTAATAAACTTTTACTAAAACAAATAAAACAACTTATACTAAAGGGGGTTAAATGTCACAGAAAGTTCACATTACCTATGAAACTTCTAAATTCTGATATAATCTGAACTTTGCAGCTCAAGCTGTTTTATTTAGAATTATATGTAGACAACAATTCTTTAATTTGATTAATTAGAAAGAATAGTATAGGAACAAAAGGAGAGCTAGGGCACAACAGAAACACTGCAGGATATCCAGATTAGGACGCAGTGTACCCTACAAAGCAGACTGTCTTACAGCATTATAAACTGGCAGCTAATCATAGTGCCAGGCTTTTTCATTACTATTGAAATCATGCATTTTAAAGAAAAATTTTTAGACTTCAGCACTGAAATTGAAATAATTTTCCATCTCTGACTTTGTGGTTGCGACACAGAGCAACAGAGGCATGACTGCTTCCAAGAAAAAAAGGTTTCCTGCCAAAGGAGTAAAAGGAGTATGAAAAAAGCAACACTTCCCCAAAACCTGTGATATTCTTGGAAGGTGAGGAAGGGACAGACTAGTCATTCTGAAGATGAACATTCTGTAACTAAGGACTGACCCAGACCTGCTCAAAGACTCTTTTATGAGTGACTTAAAGGAAACAAGCTGGAACTTACCCTAAAGAGAGAAAAAGCCCAGTACCTCTTCAGAAAATTAACTGTCAAACTTTAAAAAATAATTTTATTGCTTTTTTCCTAAATCCAGAACTGAGATTAAAGGTTTGTCTATGTAGACCAAAGTTCTGGAACGCAAATTAAGCCTTTTAGAGCTCTGTGTAGAAAAAAATGCTGCTTCTTAAAAAAATAACAGTATAATAAAAACCAACAAAAACAACAAACCACAATAAACTGATATAGGAATTATAAGTAAAGTGAACAACATACACTTTGAAATATATACGTGTATACTCTTCTCCAATGAAAGCATCATTACCTCTTTATTGATTTCCATGTTGAAAGAAATTTTAACTTCTCTGAAGGACCAGGATTATATTCAAAGCAGATAATGTGGGCATGTCTGCTGTGTAATCAGATAGCCTGCAAAAACCTGTAACCTAGGAAAAAAATCAAGGTTTCCCTCTTAAAAAACATTTGAATTTGTTATTGCTGCCACGTTTTAAATTTTATTACTTTTGCAGGAATGCTAAGAAACCATTCTACTTTCCACAGAAAAGTTTTAAAGTTAAATAAATAAAAGTAGGAATAAACTGTTGGTATGAAAAATGAATGTTTGAATCAGAAGAAAAGAAAGTAATACTTTTTTAACAATATATTTTTGCTTCATTATATCTCAAAAAAGTCTCAATGTCAGTATTCTGAGTTATATTTTTATGTGCTAGATATGTGTCTTTATATTTGTTTTGATAGAAAAGCAGACAACAGACAATTTAAGGAACAATAAATTCAAGATAGTAATGAGGAGATAGTACCGCCACAGCTAACTGCACACAGATTGGAGGGTCACATATTTGACACAGATCTAGTATGGCCCTTAATGAATCTAAACAATTGATTAAAGTTACTATATTTTATAGCACTAAATAGCTTTGCATGGGAAGCTAATTAATTTCAAACAGAGTTAAGAGAGCCACTCTGTTCTAAAAGAAAATTACTTCTGGAATTTTTCAAAAATTAAAAAAATTTCTTGCGAACTACTTCCAGTATCTTCATATGCAAAGAAGACTAAATATAAATATTGCAAAAGACAAAGAATGTATCCAAATATTAAATCCTTGATGGAACAGTATATCACAAAATATTGCAGAAACTGGATTAATTTAGCCTGAAATCTCCATTCTACTAGTTTTCTTAATTTTCTTCTCAGATTATTTTCTTTTTTTTTACCACCTTAACTTCTCAATTGTTTTAAATGAGTACTTCTTCACATAAAATGCCCCTGGTTCATGAATTTCTCAAAATTCCCCCTTTCTCATCTTTGATACCAGTTGTCAGTTTTCCATTTCAAGATCTTGTTTTCAAAGTTATTTGTCTTCATTCTCCAAATTAATTTCTGTTAAATTTTCTCTCTCCTGTCATAGGTTGATTATTCTCAAAATCTATTTTTCTGTCAGGAAATGTAATTGTCTTTCCCTTTTTTAGCTTTTGTAAGAATTCATATTTAATGGAAGCAAATTTGAAGAATGAAAATACAGCTCCACAAAGATTAATAAGGATCTTGTCCTGCATCATGACCTCCACCAAGGAATGCAGGTGGCATCACCAATAATTTCAACCTACAAATAAAAACTGTGTTAATAATTCAGAAAAATGTATTACCATTTCTAATTTAAAAGATCACAAATTACTCTTGTCCCATTCCAAGCCACTTTCCAGTGAAACTGCATGAATAATAATCCATGCATGTCCCATATGGAATCTGCATAAAACAAGAATAATAGGGTGCAATTTGTAATTCTTTACCTGTGTACTATCCAACACATAAAGTGCAATTTCCAGCTGAGACAAGCTTAGCTTGGCTAGGAAGATAAGCCCACTCTGGCTCAAGCTGCTGCCTATGCATGCAGAGTCATATTTTGAGCTTTAGCTGTTGCAACATACAGAGCAAACACAAGATGTACAGGATGTAGAGCAAGCATGCATGTTGTGATTAAAAAATAGCTGCAGCATCTAACCTCAGACTATAACAAAGATGTTTTAGCCTCAAATTCCATCTGCTTTGGAACACAGCCATAGGAAAAATTATAACAAATTTGAAAACAGACATATATAGACAATGCATTTTCCTTGATGCTATCTAACCTTATTCCTTGGGGAAATATCTATATGTTTATATATTTATACATTCTTAAATTGCTCTTTTGCCACATAGATATTTTTGTCGCCGCTCTTGATGAGTAGATACCAGAGACTAATAACTTTATTTTAGGATCAGATTTAGTGAGACCTGTCATATGCTTTGTTTTTGTTCTGCATTCTGGATAAAGAAAACGTTCATCTGTGCCATTACACATCCTTGAATCTCTACTTTCAGGCTAGCAGTGTGAATATGAACAACTGGAATACAATTTATTTCTCCTTTGTACCACCTTTGCAATGTGTTAAGGGTACATATCTGTCTTCTAGTAAAATATATTGCACCTCTCTATCTCACTCTTACAACTCTACAGTATTATGCTGCAATGCTACAGATAGACTTTTTTTTAAATTCCAGGTTGTTTATAATCTTTTCCTTTTGGCTTCTCTTTATGCCCTCTTGAAAAGTGTCACTACAGAAAGCACGGACATAAAGCAGCTGGCATGGCTTGCACTTTTTGTCACTCTGCCTTTCAGGCAAAGGGATGGTGTTTTTCTGGGTGGTTGACAGCACAGGTCTTTATGCATGATGGCCCTTGTTTCATTCACCACCAGGGCATGTTTTGGTATGGAATAACAGACATATTAAAAGCCAAAAAACAAGATAAGAAAATTGCTTTCAGAGTATTCCCCCCCACCCCCAAAAATGTAACCAGAGTCCAGAACTGAAACATAAGGCTGGACAATTATTAGAAACATATGCATCTTGCACATAAATTCTGGGTCAGAAGTCTGACTTCAGCAGGTAGCCAGAGTTACAGAATTCTATATTCAATCATAGCTTAACTTTCAAAACACCATTCCCATTCCAGAACCTCTCATAAAGAGAGAGTATTCTCAAAACGCAGGCTTTTAGGATACATACATTATTTCTCCATGTAATATTCATCTACAACTGGACGAGTTGTGCAAAATTGAAAACCAGATTTCTAAGAAATTATATTATCAGTTCAGAGCTGAGAGCAACACTGAATGCTGTGACTAACCTGTTTCTTCAGATGTAATTTTTCTGACACATGCCAACTGTAATCTCCTTTTTCTTGATGTTTCTAACAAGAGTTCGTTGTGGAAAACTAACTCCAATGAAAATTATCTGATTTACAATCATAGAATCATTTCCACTATCTCTTTACATTTATCATGTAAGTTGTAGAGCATGACACACGTAAAATCCTATTGCCTGCTTGAACTAGTGAACATTTCTATTGCCCATGCCACAAAACAGCTAGGAAAATGTTTAATGCAACAGTACAGTTCAGTTTTCTACCAGGTCTTTGAAACAATAAATTTTTGTCTTTCACAGCCCACATTTTTTTCTCTGAGAGAATAAAGCATTACTCTTTGTGAATGATAGCAATCTGTTTTTCTGCCCTAGCAGGAATACATTAACCAGGAAGCTCTCTGCACATGATAATATTTCTTAGGTTTGAAGAGACAACCATTAAAATATATCAATGAAAAATAACTTTTTTCTTTAAATTAACTAATATCTACATTTAATGAAGCTCAGTTTATAGTGATTTTCTGGATAAAGTGCTTTTCTTTCAGCCTAATTATGTGCACAGCTTTCAGACAACAAGGAGTGTCTTTAACATTAGATAAGAACCTAGGCTTTTATCTCAATCAATAGTCTTTAGCCTTTGAACTCATGTCAGAGAAAGACCACTTCGTCACATTCAGTTCTACCTGACTTCTTTCTTCTTAATGCACACTGCCATTTACAGAAGGAAAACACAAAAATATACAGTATGTGATGAAGTGAAGTATTCAGAGTATTTTGTGTACAGGGGAATGGGATCTTTTATGGCTGTAGAAATGGGTGACTGAAATGATGATGTTAAAATTTTCTTGTTTCCTTTCACTGGGCTTTGTGTATCTCAAAGGAGCCCCATATGGTGCTCTTTGTCCGTGTCATTACCTCGTTACAGCCACTGTCTGCCAGCCAAAGGTAGAACGCTGCAGCTGTAGACAGTGATACAACTGGAATTGTCTAAGGTCAACAGTGCCGTAATTACTTTAAAATGTCAGCGTACAATAAAATACAACAGTTCATCTGGCAGAAAGCAAATTAGCTTTGACCATAGCGTAATTACCCTTTTCTCAGCACCATTAGAAGAGATCAAATCTCCACATTCAGTGTTTGAGGAAAGGCCATCAGAGTACACTCTACCTGACAAGGATGCACATTTGCCATTTTGAGATGTAATGAATTGTCCCTATAATAGAAATTTTTATATTTGACTCTGGAATTGAAATGCATAATAACCTGGCTTCTTCATATTTAACCATTTCTACTCTGAGTCGATATGCATTGCAAAGTAAAACTAGGCGATATCAACACAGTCAAAACATGTCAACCACTCAATCAGTAGAGAACGGAAGCAAAGTTATTTTTATTAATTAACTTAAGCTTAATTGGACAGCCTCTGTTCTCACCAACACAGGTGTAAATCTGTGACAATTTTACTGAAGCAACTGATGTGACTCTGGATTTATACAGGGTGCTTTGACTTTGGAACTGATTCATTATGTTGTTTGGGCTACAAAGTTTTACCTAAAGGAGAAAAGAAATTAAGAATCCAAAGCACTGGATAAAATAAATAAATAATTACCTTTCCAAAACTACTACCTTTAATTTATCTTTTCAGTCTCACCTTGTTAAATGAATATAACCTACTTATTAGAGTTCAACTTCAAATCCTGATCCTGATCAGAGGTTCAGCTAAAAACTATTGCAATGAGATGGGGCTGACGAACCTGAGGTGTTGGGACAACTGCCTCATATTGAAGCAGCTACTTCTTCCACTGTTTTTTTACCAAGATGTTCACATATATGTTCACCAGTGATGTGTTATTCTGGTTAAATGGGAAACAAATGGCAAGAAGCAGACCTGTGACTACAATTGCCGTAGGGCAAAGCACAATGCCTTGCATGCATGTTCAATATCATTGCTATTTAAGGGTTTTGAAAGAGGTCCAAGCTGATTTGAAATTACTTGCAGCGTCTAAACAGGATTCTATTGCGTGTCTCAATGTGGATTCACACGGAATATCTATTCCATACCAGAAGTCCCTAGTAGAGCATTTACCAAATTCCACCAAATGCGAGACATTATTAAGCATTGCACTGTGGGTTTTATTTATGTCTGTGGATGTTAAAATTGCAGTGTGTTCTTGTGACTCTAACATTAAAACATGAAAGATTTTGTTAAAATAAAATCTCTGAAAATGGCTGGTAAGAAAGACAAAAATGTTATAGTGCATGCCAGAAAGCACATAAAAATCACGAGTTTAAAAATACTTTGCTTTGGAAAGCACATATTTTTATACTTAAACATATTTTTGAAGCGCAATAGAGCAAATAACATCTTGAAAACTAACAGAATATCTAGACTTAGTTGCAATACTTTGACAGGTTTTAACTGGCTCATCTGCCCACAGTATTTGCCCTGTCTCAAGTGTCATTACAAGTCCTTGAATCATAACTATTCAATTACATTTATACATAAAATATGAATGCAAACAAAGCTTCTTTTAGTTGAAATGAATTCTCAGCAGGACAGAGCAGATAAACACAAACTAGAAAAAGACAATTTTTTCTTTGCTTAACAAAAAATAAGAAAAGGGGGAAAAAAGGAATTACAGTTGTCTGTGGCTTTGCTTACTTTGTGCCCACAGCCAAAGTAAATGTGCTTTACTGCAAATACATGTGCATGTTTGAGAGTGTTACTGAAGATCTAATTCAGCTTTCCACATAATTGAATCTGTAGCTCAATCTTACTCATGTACTCATCATCACTTTCAATTAGAATGGAAAGTTAATGGAAACTCAGTGTAGCCAAGTGGGAATGAGGAGGAAAACACAAAAATAAACAAAGCCAAATCACCAAAACTAGGTCAGAATTGAACCCTTTATCTCATTTTAGAGATAAAGTAAAGCTCTTTATCTCATTTTGAAAGTCTGCATAGAAATGTATGTATAGCAATAAAAATTTTAAAAATTGGGATGATAGAAACAACCAGCAAAATATTTTTAAAAATATATAGAGAGAAAATAGTGATGAGAGATAAACACAATTGGCAGTTTTCTTTATCAAAAGAAGATATATAATAATAAAATATTCATTAATATTTTCTCTTTAGGATCATTTAGTCATAATTTTTCTATTGATTGCAGGGTGTGGTGGCTTTGCATCAGAAGCACTTCCGGAAGTGATGCAAAGCTTCTGTGTGATTGACAATCTGTTTGAACCACCGGAAAGCTGTACACGCCTCTGTGAAAAAAAACATGTTAAAGATGGAAAAAAACTTGAGAACTTTCCCCTCCAGCTGGCACAGAGGTACTCGGCCTGAGCTAGGCCGGGCTGGGCAGCCCCTGCCGCGGGTGCCCGCTGGCTCCCCCCCGCCGCTGGCTGCCGGCAGGGAGAGGACACGCCATCAGCCCCGCTCCCTGCCCCGGGCCCAGCTCTGGCTTGGCTGCTGCGATCCTCGCTTCTGCCCCCTCAGCTGCAACTCCCCCGTAAGCTACCGAGCCCAGCCGGGGTCAGGCGCCCATCTGCAGGCCCAGGTGAGATATTAACGCTTTCAGTGCTTCAGTCCTCCCCTGAGTGAGAGAAAAAACAGAGTACAGGCATGCAGAGGAACAACATGAAGACACCGAGGTCAGTGAAGGCATCAAGTCCCAGATGGGAGGGATGAGAAGACGCCTTTAGTTTTAGGCTGAAATCCTCTTGTAAAGACATGGAGAAGGACTTTTTTTTTTTTTTTTTTTTTTTTTTTTTTTTTTTTTTTTTTTTTTCCCTATAGTGCATGAAGGTGTGAGGTGACAGAAGTGTTCAAATTACAGATATCGAGCAAAGGCCTCTATGCTAAAGGAAGCAGAGTTTAAAGTAGCTGTGATCCTGTGAGAAGTTGGAACAGAGAAGAAGAGAAGAGTGATGAAGATTCTGTGCCCCCAGGAAGAGAAGAAAATCTCTGTTCCTAGAGATGAAGATGATTTCAGAGACAGATAATGAGAACCTTTGCCTTTGAACAGCTCATCTTTAAAACAGTACCCCATAAGCCCAAAAACACAACTGTAGGAAAAGCCTGTAAAAATGGGAGGGTTTTCATGATTGCAGATTTCCCCGGGCGGCTGCTATTCGTAGAAATTGAGAGCCATGAAGAACTGGTTTTTTGTAAAGCAGTCTCCATAACATAATCAAAAAGGACTCCTCTCTGTAAGTGAACTGGAGAAAGACTATTCTAGAGGTAGTAAACTGACTGAAATTTTAGGTTTTGTTTCTTTACAATATCATTGGGAAAGAAAAAGTTAAGGAAGTATCCTGAAAAAGTTTTAAGGAGAAGTATCCTGAAGGTTTTGTTCTGATTCATATTACTCTTTCTTTTAAATACTGTTAATACATTTTTCTTTACATGCTTTTAAAGTTTTAAGCCTGCTTTGCCTTTCCATTAATCCTACCTCACAGCAGAAAATAAGTAAGTATATTCTAGTGAGTGCACTAGTAATTAGCCAACGCTAAACCCACCACACTAATTAATGTGTTAGCTGAAAAATCTCAAATTAGCAAACCAAAACCACTAGATGTAACTGGTGTTTCTGTCCACTTTCGAACTGAAACTGCCACATCTTCTAGTAGAGAATGCAAGCAATTGATGAATGCTATGAGATATGGATTTATTGAAATAATAAAAACGTGGCAAAGCACGTATTTGATCATAAGGTTAAGAATGATATGGAAAAGTTTCTATTGTAATTATGGTAAAAATCTAGGCGTGGCGGTTAGTGTAAAATTTTTTTCCTTCTGTTTAATTTAGTAGTTTTTATTATCCTAGGTAGAGGTTGTATATGGAATGTATTTTGATAATAATTTTTGACACATGTATTTTGCAGAGCTGAGGGGTGGAATGTGATTGTTTTGCATGGGAGGCATCTTTAATACCCTGTAAGTTAACCCATAAACACAACTGTAAGAAAAACTCAAAGAAAATAAAAGAAATTTCACAATTATAAATTTCCCCAGCAACTACTATTCATACTAAAGTCACCAAACTAATTAATACATTAACCAAAAAAAAATCTCAAACTAACAGATCAAAACCACTACACAGGGTCACCCACATAAGCCTTCAGGAACACAAGGTGAAAGGAAAGAGCAGAAATGAGCAAATGTTGCAGCAGCCATAAAAGCTGAAACACAAAAAATGCCAGCAGTACCATTCCCAGCCTCAACAATCCACCTAAGAAATTCCATCTGAGGTAACACATCAAGCAAAGATGTATTGAGCCTGGCCTTGGTCTCATGTATATCAGTACCATAAAATCTGTTTCAATCCCAGCTCAGTTGTAAACACACTTCAAATGAAATCTGCATCCATTTGAAAGTACATGTTTGGACCACACTGACATATGGCAGAAGACAGGACTGAAATTTAGAGTACCTGTTCTTCACTGGGCCTGGCTGAGAAGCAGCATGGTTTGAAATAGAAAATGCTTTTCTCCTAATAGTTATATTTATCAGCATTCCTGGAGAAACTCTAAGAACTTGTTGTTGTCTAAGTCCTGTATGAGAGCAAAGCAAAGACTTTTTGCTTGATTTAACCTCTTAGATATTGTGTATGGAGTAACAGCCCATTTTTAAATTTTTCTGCCATCAGGTATAGTTGTATGAGGACTTACCCATGTAAGGAAAATACTGACAATTTTACAGCTATAAATATATTCAAAACAAATTTTTTATTTATTAGAATATGCAGGCAAAAAACTTAGGATAAATGTTTTCACATCCCATAGAAGCATGAGAAACACAAAACAAAACTTTTTGTTTTCTGGCTGACTACATCTGTTCACCCACTCATGGTTTTCTTTCAAAATTCCTGAAGAGTGGAAAGATGTGGTGTTGAGGTGAGGTGGCATTTCGTCAATAAAAGATAATGTCCACTTGTGGTGTTTCCGATTCCCTTATCCAAGGTATCTTCCTCAAGTCATGTCATTATTCAATTATTGATAGCTCATTCGGGTGTCTGAATATTGGCTAGCCTTCTTCAGAGCACTGATCCCAGAGAAAAATTTTAAATCCTCTCTACCTCTAAGAAGCACTTGTAGAAGTCAGGAAACTGAGATGTCTGTATTCATAGACAGTCTGGGAGGGCTGAAATGATTTAGTTACCTCAATTACCCTAACACCACACGGGGGAATGCAGAGTGGAATAAAAATAGCTGCTGTACTCTTTTCCCAAAGGTAAGTAGGTCCATCTTTCTTGGATTCTTAATCACAGCACAAACAAGTTTACACATATGAAAACTTATAAGTCCATTTTATTATGGATTTCACTTACAAAATATTCCTCTGCAATGAAAAAGAGACACAGCATCTGATGATTCATCTCTATCTGGTTTATATCTAATGAACAGTAACATTTCAAATTCCTGATACATAACAATGTAGAAAGGAAGAAAACAGAAAAGCATTTTTAAAAGATGTTTTGATGGATACCAAAATAATCGTAATTGAAATTTTTTTTCTAGCTAGTAGCCTGCTTTGAGAGAAAGAGATGAAGCACTTCAGAGTAGCGTGTAGTTATGCACAGCACAAGCATCTTCTGATACCCAAGATCATAGACTGCACTGGATCTTAAATATCTTTGTTTTCTATTTAAAGACATGGATGGGTAACTACTGAAAACAAAGCACAACATGCAGCTGTTCATGATGTTCAGTATGGCACTCACTCTGCACTCATAATAGCCCTTTGGTAACGTAAAAACATGCCTATGTTTCTGGAGAAATCCTGTCACATACAACATTAAACATTATTTATATTTAATTAGGCAAAATCAAATCCAGGAAGTTAGTTCATTAGATTTTTCTGAGGCCAGTTGTTTATGTTAGCACCAAATCATTAATATGCAGCTACTTTCATAATTATAAGGCTGTCAGATAAGAAACCTGCTGCCTTGAACAGATAAAGAAACTTGGAGACATTCCCAGATATAAACCCTGATTCAGCTCTATCCTGTTTGAAAAAAACTTAGCTGAAAATGCAGAATCACTTCCCAAGGCAAATCAGCCACACAGAAGTGAAACAATAAATGTCACATTAATATGACTTAGACAATGTCTTGCTTTGAAAAGACAGATGTCTGCTAAGGAAGGCAGGAGCCTCTCTTGAAATGGAAAATGTAAACCCCCTCCCTCTGAATTATTATAATTTTGAAATTAAGGTGCTTTAATGCAAAGATATGGGAGTAGGAGTAACAGTTCTTTATTAGGAAAAAAAATGCAGTAATACAAAACAACACTGACAGAATCAGAATATGACCTGACACCCTGTGGGTCAGGGTGTTGGTAGCAGTCTGATTGAATGGTGACTGCAGTCCTCCTGGAGTGACACATGTGGTTCTGTTGAAGCAGTGAGCCTGTAGAAGGGTGTAGTTTTCCTCTGAAGATCCAGTGGTGGTGTAAGTGGGCCTGGTCTTCCTCTGGGAATCCAGTGTAAAAGAAAGCTGCTCTTCTGGGAATCCAGTGGAAAAGGCTGCCTGTGATGTTCCAAAACTCAGATTATATCTAGGTAGGAATGCTTGGCTCTTCCCCCTGGGTGGAGCATCTTACATTTTATTTTGTTAGTAATGCAGTAATTTATTAGTCATGTAATTTTATCAGTCACGCAGTGAGACTCAATGGCCCATTAACAGAAGAATGTCTCCCCTGAGGGAGGATGGGTCCTGAAAGAGATAAAGAAAACTGCCCCATCTGCTTTTAAGAAGTGGCCCAATTAACAGAAGATAACTGCTCTACCTCTAACAGATGGCTATAGAATACACAGCCCCATTTGCAATCTATGACAGACAGGAAAGCAGAACAGAAAATAATGTAACAGAAAAAAAACTTACTGCATTTTCAGAAAGAAGGAAAAGACAATGAAGTCAAGCTAAATTGTTTTGTATAATTCTATATTTATAAAGATGGTGAAATCGTACTTTCATATTTGACAGGAAAGAATTTTGTTTTAAAATGGATCTTTATTTAGGCAGTAGCATCTCTGAATTAATATGGTGAAATTAAAGGTAGGGCCAGCATGTTCCTACAGAGTACAAGCCAGGATACTTGGTAATTATCTAACATGAGAAAGATAGATATTGTGTTCTCCCATATTCCTTTTCTGTGTTTCATCATACCTTAACACTTCCCACAATGTCATGAATGGTCTACAGTGGCATGACATGGTCTACAGTGGCATGACATGGTCTACAGTGGACTTCAAGAGTTATTCTAACTTAGCAGAAGGATCTTGAGGATTCTCAAGAAGATATATATATATATATATATATATATATATATATTTTTTTTTTTTTTTTTTAGACAACAAGAACACAGCATTAAGCACTGAATTTATCTGGTGTTCTAGGGCAGGTTTCCCATTGGACCTTCTTTTATGAGACACTTTATCTTCAACTTCTAAGTATATACAGAAATGGGTATAGAAAATACCCATTTCTTGAAGGTGAAGCACTAGCTTGCCACTAGTAAGAGGAATTCTGTCTCATTTGAAAATCCTTTCAGCTCAGAACAGATCCTGACCTGGACACCAAAATATCTGTCTTCTTATAGGAGGAAACTGCCACTTAGTAAGTCTTCTGGTTAAAAAAAAAAGTCTAAATATCTTTGTAGAGCCACACTGCCAATTCCCAGAGACATTCACATAAAGCTGCTCTGTAGGATGCACAATCTACAGAAGGTCTTGAAGTGGCCTTTGGGATAGACCTAAGGATTTTGCCCTAGAATAGCTAGTACATCTGAAATGTACCTCAGACCTCACTTCAAGGACATGAACTTATCTGTACACAGAATGTTCTGTTCCTGAGAAATTGATGTTGTCTGTCCTAATATTTGTTGATATTATCCTGCCTTTTCTGCTGCAAACCCAGAGAGGGAGAGGACCAGAGCATGGTGGTTTCCTGTCCTCAGTAACACAGCCATAGATTCACTACATTTTACATAGTGTTGAAAAGTCTGACAGAGCTGTTATCCAAGATTTCCTGTGGTAGTTTACAGTGCCTGTCCCATTGTTGACATATCCTACCTTTCACAGCTGCAGATCCAGGTTCACAGAATGAAAAAAAAAATCATATAATGAAAGGTTCTTGTTCTCAGCCATACAGTCATGGATTAGATCCCTTCTGCAAGGAGGTGGACTGAAAGTTACAGAGTTAAAACTGACACCAGCTCTTGGCTCCAGCCCCAGTGATTTGGCCTGTCACAGGGAGACAAAGGCTGGCTGTGTCCCATGGCACTCTGGGACAGTGTTTGCTGGCTGACAGAAAGATGTGGGACTGACAGCTTTGCCCTGAGTCTGGCTCATGAAAGAGAGAGTAGGGGTAGGGGGGAAAAGGAGAGGAGCCTCCGGAGTCAAAGATCTAAATTTCATAGAAGTATGATCAATGTTCATTTATTGTTAGGTTCAGGGTACATTTATATGGTTATCCAGGGTTCAAGTGACACGGGAAAGTATCTGATTGGTTAACAAAGCACTGTGCATAAAACAAAGAGCATTTCTTGAACATATCTTGACTTAGCTTAGCTTGTCAGCAATATCAGCAGAGCATCTTCACATCCTCTGCTAGCATCTTCAGACTATGCTCTTTCACATCCTTTTCCCACGGATGCAGTTGGCAAACGTTCTCATGCTAGCTGCCCAAGGGCAGTATGCTTCTGTTATCAGGCACGTACACAGAGTGTTTGCAAGCATGCTTCTAAATCCACAGAATGTCCATTGTTTTGCCTGCAGAGTTGTGCACATAGGCTACAGTGTCTGCCCAAAAACGCTAACATCTGGCAGAGCCTTGGGAAGGGTTTTGCCCAAAGTGATTTGGAGTTATTGCCCAATAATTTGTTGTTCTGCTGTTCAGAGCTGTAAGTTCACAGTAAGACAGGTCAAGAACCAGGTTTTGGTCTCATTCATCCCTCTGGTATCACTCAGCCAGATTTCTTCTGTTTTCTACATAGCCCTTCACTAAAGTGAAGGAAAAATACACATTTCCAGGATGGACTGCCCCATGGTCTTTATAACTAGGAGGTTTTACTGAGTGGGGGATCCATCTCTTCTGTCCTGGCTCAAGTGAAAGAATGACAGAAAATAGCCTTGAGTAGTTCCAGGGGAGGTTCAGATTAGATATTAAAGAAAAAATAAGAACTACTAAAATTGTGGTAAGTGTGGTTAGGCATTGGGATAAGTGGCCTGGGGAGGTGGTGGAGTCACTGTCTCTAGAGGTGTTCAAGAGGTGTCTGTGTGTGGCCTAGGGATATGGTTTAGAAGTGATTGTAGTGGTGCTAGGTTGATGGATGAAGCAGATGATCTTGAAGGTCCCTTGCAACCTTCTGTGTTTCTATGGTCCCACAGGCAGCAGTAGTCTCCCCACACTGGGGGAAATTGGAACTCCATGCCACAAGTCCTTTATGATCATAATGTAACTGGAATTGCATCTTCTATTTCATGAATTGTTGGCTTGTCCTTCTAGTTTGTGTGGTCTTCCGTGGAAACCTTCTGGAACTTTTTCTTATTGTCCATATTACATGCGACTTTTAGATCTTAAGTTATGCACAAAGATATATTTATCTTGATGTGTAATATAAACATATAAAGTATATCTTCATCCTTTATGTGAAGGAAACAGGGAGACATTCAGGGGCTGCTCTGAGATCATGTGGGTATGGTGGTTTCAAAACATGGAACCCAGACCATCACTGAGAGTATAAAGACACATGGGTGCGTGCCAAAAGACAAGTCCTTTGTCAGCTGGATGAGGGCAGAGGTGCAGGTCAGCCTGTGGTACAGGGGCTCCATCCAAACCTCACCATGAGGTCATTTTTTGTGCACAGCTGGGTGTTCTGCACTCTACCTCTGGAATTTTTCACTGAGGTCATCAAAGGGAAACTCACTACATATCACAAGCTGCTCTCTTGTATACTCTGCTGCTGCAGTACCTTTTCAGATTAAGAGCAAAAAGATACTAGGTACCATTAAAATCTCTCACAATATATTACTGGAAAACTAACCAGTCACTGCAGCCACGTGTGTCCCTCTTCAGGGCGGCCCAACCGAGCCCGATGGCACCCGAGCTGACTTCATTTTAATTCTTGTGTGACTATGCTGGTATGTTCATTAGTTTGACAAAATCAAAACTTTACATATTAATTCATTATCTAATGTGTGTCTAAGTTTCAGCACTTTCAGCACTTTCACTGCTTTCTTGTATTTACACTAATGGACTAGGTAAAGTTATTTTTGAATCTCATGCATGGTCTATTGGTCTTTTTCACAGTTTAAGCATTGTAAGCACTCTTCTGCCAGAAAAAACTTTGCTAAGTCAATGGGAATTTTTATTCAATAGGTAATGGTCTTCAAAAATGTAGATCAGGGGGTGCTAGAGGAGGAAGAGAAAATGTCTGAAAGTAACATTTGGTAAAAAACTCTGTACCCTTATATAGTATATTTGGCTTTCAGATGATGCCTTACTAAGGCATTTTTAGGCAAAGACAAACGAAAGGTCAGGCAGAATAAAGCTACATTGGGCAGAGACTCTGCAAAAATTGAATCTGTTTTGTTTATTAGTGGGCAAGAAAGTCCTGACAAAACAGAGTTATTAAAAAGATATACTAAGCATGTCTGTTATGAGAAAAAATAATGGTCACTGAAACTAAATAAAAATAAAAAAGGAGTTTACTTGTTAGGTGATGTACAGCCTACATAATGAATTTAATGAATAAGATTAAGATATAGATGAGCAATGCTGAAATTTATTTTTGGCTATGCATGTGTATATTGGAATTCACACTGGTTAATAAAAGAATAGAGATTAATCTTAATAGATTATGCATATATTTTACATATGCATAGCTTTAA
Organism: Pyrgilauda ruficollis; assembly: GCF_017590135.1. Taxonomy (NCBI): domain Eukaryota; kingdom Metazoa; phylum Chordata; class Aves; order Passeriformes; family Passeridae; genus Pyrgilauda; species Pyrgilauda ruficollis. The sequence continues at coordinate 39,509 of NW_024515542.1, forward strand.
GGGATTCATCGTCAACAAAAATATTCCTTATTTGGCAGGTATTGATCAACTCTTCAAGCTGTATGACCTGCTTAAATCTTTGAACCTCTTCTCCAGTAGTAAAACATTGTAGGTGTTTGGCAGTCTCCATCATTGTTCTTCCCACACAAGATTTTATCCTGCCTGTATTGGTAAAAATATAGCATAACATTAATAATTCCCTTAAGGTTGTCATAAAAATTTTCCTCTGTAGTATATATTGTGCCAGCTCAGGCATATTATATAAAATTCTACAAAAGAGAGAATGAGGACCCAATTGCAAAACACATCCAGATAAAGCAGCAAATGAGTTTTTTATTCACTAGCATGTTTTCCTTCATTTCTTCAACCTCCGTCTCTAAACATGCACACTTGTAACTTATCTAGTCGTGCTCAGCAACATCTAAAAAGCAAGCAACACCTGTAAAAGCATTAAGTAACGAATAAACCCTTAGTAAGCACAGTAGACAAATCAAACATAGTGATAGAGCAAATCTGAAGCCAACCACATGCTCATTAAAGCAATGGCTTTTAAAAATGTTTCATGTTTACATAAATCAGCTGAGTGCAAATGAAGGAAAGCTCTGTGTCTGGGTTTTTGCAAGAGTAAGGAAGTTAACACTGAGATCTAACCTCTGTTAAATAACTCCTCCTTGAACTAACCCTGCTTGCCTGTTGGCTTTCAGCTACAGAGGAGTCAAAGAACAGACCTCTAAGCCATAGGGTCTTAGAGGCTAGGAAGTTTTTAAAAGCAACAGAGAGAAGTGTTTAAACCAGAAGGTGTCATTCAACACAACTTATGATCTCATTTGGAGTGTGGATACTTACAGAAGATCCAAAACCTTGAGGAAGAGTTGAAGAGTGAAAAGCTCAAAAGACATTTTTACAAAGCTTCACCAAAGCACTAAGAGGCTGACATAATTTTGCTGAAATTTTTCATAACATCCCATCCTTCCAAACACCACATAACCTGGTGCTTTATCTTATTTTATTTTGTATTCTTTTAACCAAGTGCACTTCCTCATGGTACCCAATCTCTCATAATTCCTGTGCTGAACAAAGTTAATCCATGTCTTTAAAAACAGAATACAGGATCAGATTAGTATATGTCAAGCACTACAAATTCTCCATGCTTGTCCATCAAGTTCTCACATTTCAAAACCAGTATTTTGTACACAAGTACCATTTTCCTAAAAGGCACCTTTCAACTAAACTGCCTTTTAGTGAAATGTGACTTCTACTGTGTACTATTTTAAAAATGGCTTGACAGAATTGCTAATGTTCTCATGCCTTCAGGATATTTTCTAATACTTGTAGCCTTTTCATGTTTCTAATTAGGCCAGTAATGGTCCCTGAAGTTAAACCAATTAAAATTATTTACTGTGACACATAGTGTGGAGATAATTATCTGATATCTGAATCCAACTTCTGCTTACTTCACAACATTACTTAATAGAAAACAGGGAACCTGATGTCCATGCTTTCATTTTACTTGTATACCAAATGTGTTTGCCCTATAGCAAACTGTTCAAATAAACCATTAAAATCTTGGTGGTGCTAATCAAAATATTTAAAATTCACTCACACTCCTTTATTGTACTGAGAAGCATAAAAAACTCTCACAAGTTATCTTTTACATTATAGTTGCTGATCAAGTATAGTTGCTGATACTACTTATGTAGTTTCTAAAAATATTTCCATGTTTTTTGTTTCTCTAGAAAACAGACATGGAAAAGAATAAAGACATTAAATTTTTGCACTTATGGACACAATAAGGTTATTTTTTTTTCAATAAAATAGAGTTATCTCCAGATTTTAATTTACACGTCACATTTCTACAAGCTTTTTCTGGGAAAATTATTAATTCATATGAAGAAATTTTCCAATGTATCATGTTCCATAGTTAAGCCTTTTAAATTTAGCCAAAGTTTACTTGGAATGTACTAATTTCGGAACCTCATGGGAAGGGGGGAAAAGACACTTGACAAAAAGAAGTAAAATATTTCACAGGATAGATAATGTTATCTACAGAGTAACCACTACCACAGAATACCCCTTGAGGGGGAAAAAAAAAATCCTCTACATTATGAATTCTGCGTTTGGAAACAATTTGGCCTGTCTGCAAAATGAAACTGGTTGAAGTCTTCACACGGAAACTTGAACCAGTAAAAGAATTTATATTTTTGCTGAAATCTATCAAGTGCCACAAATTGCTATAATATAGAAAGGTGTTCAGCAAACTACAGGGACAAGCCAAGACTTTTTCCTCATGATAGAATACCACTCCCTTAGCACAGATAGTGGGAAGTGCCTCTGTTTGCTTTGCCATGTTCTCTGAGCTTAGTGGCCAATCTGAAACCCAAATGGAGTGCTTATGGGTTTATCTAATTCAAATTTAGCATCACATTTTTGCACTTCTCTGGTAATTGAAAATGCATACGTGATCTTAGTGTGCAAGAAATATGCTGTACTTACAGACTGGGGGAACTAAATCTGCTGAAACAAATTCTAAACAGGGAGCAACATAGCCTGGTGCCCTCCCTGCTACAGGGATGTGACTTTTTGGGGGGTGAAGGTGGAACAGTGCTTTATGTCCTGCTGGTCACTGGACTATGTGATAGGTCAGCTCGGGTGGCTTATCTCCCTGCACCTTGATTTTTCATGTCAGGCCGATAAATCCCTAGCTTCACATTTGAGGCATTATCAGGCAGATTGTGGTCCATGTATGATGCACAGGAGGAGTTGCCAACTCAGAAACTCTTTTATTTTGTTCCAGATTTTAGTTCATTAGAAGCACAGAAAAATATGATGAAAATATATTTACACCCTTGCTCCCTCCATTTCTTCAAAGATTTCAAGGTAATTACTCAAATTGAAATGCAGAATGAAAAAACATATTCTTATATGATCATTATCTCATTCCTTCTATTTATTTCAATTTTCCATACATTACAGTCTTCAATGCACCATCAACTTGCACTTAAATGAATAAAGCAATTGCAAACATTGATAGACATCATTCTTATGGGGAAATAATTTCATATTTTGGCTAAGTTGTCTGTCCTGATAAAGAGGATCAAGTACCTCATGGACAGCAACTGCTCTGTGCATCTTAATTTACTTCATATTTCTTTCATCCTCTTGTCATTGCTAACTAATTCAGATACATTCTTTTATCTTACTGATCACCAAAGCTAATTAATTCTTGTCTGCTCCTGATGCTATTGAAAGCAAAGGAATGTGCACCAATTCCTCTCATGAAAGAGTTAAAAACTTCTCAGCCTTCACTCTGAAAGGTTTGTTCCTATGCCCTTTTAGACAATGACAAGCTGCTAAGTGTAAAACTAATTAACATTTCAAAAAGTAGTGTTAATCAATAGTACACAGCTTCATCGGGGAGCCTTGCTCTGTCAAGTTTTTCTGCTTGATTTTTTATACCATATCTTTCAAATTATTGTGCTAGTTTTAGATGTTTTTGATGGATTGAGAAACATGAAAAGACTCAAGTCACTAGAAATACATAACTGGTATTTTTAAAATATCTCCACTAAACTCTAGTTATTTATTCTGCTGTTCCTCCTCCATCCCTCCCCCATCATTCTGTTGAGTGGCAGACTTGATTCTCATTCAATTTTATTGTTGTACTAAATGACAGATTATATTTAAGTTAACAATTTATCATCATTGTCTATCAGGAGAATGCTGGTGAAATCTAAATTAGACCCCTTCTGAAGGTCTGTTTGTGTGGTAGGATTTTTTGTGTCAGAGAGAATAAAAAAGTTTACTTGTTATTTTTGCATTTCCTGTTTTGAAAGTGGAATGATCATCATAATTCCAACACACAGAAACTGGGGGAATTTTCTGTTTTAGAGAAACTTGATTGCTCAGGCCTACTGTTGCTAATATGCATTCGAATAGAGGACTTTAGCTTCTGCTACACCAGATTGTACCAAAGCATTATCAAGTATTTATAAATTCAATACTATGTTCTCATTATTAAGATACAATATCTGACATCTATATATCTATATATTAGTGAAAAATAAAGAAAGGTGAATGAAGGTGCCAGTGAAGTCTTCAAAAATGTAATTGTGGATATTTTGTCTTGGTATTTTTGAGCACCAAAAGAAGGAGTTGACCACAAGCTGACTTATGTGGTCTGTTTTCACGAGCTTCATGTTGGAAAGAGTTTAACATACACCTAGCTGCTGTGGACAAAAATTTACTGTGAGGAAAGCATCCTGTCTTTTCTCCTATTTAGTAATTTGCAGTAGAAACTTGAAAATTGTTGTTAAATTTCCTCTAAAACACTACTGCTATCAACTGGGTAATAATCAAAATCCTGAAGTTTACAGGGAACATGAGCAAGGTTAAAACAGCAGGCCTGAGAGACTTGCGGGCAGAATGAAGTAATCAAACTAACCAAAATTCAGATTTACTAAGATTTAGAGGTAATCTGTAAATCAGAGGAACATGCCCCTCCAGTTTCACTTATTAGGTGAATTCACTGAAGTGCTATAATTTCTACAGCTCTATGGAAGAAACAGAGACTCAATCTCCAGAGGAATGGAGCAAGCCTTGTATTTCAAATGTTATGCACTAGTGCAGACATAATGGACAAACCTGATTAGCAGAACCTCTCCTCAAACCAGACTTTGATAGGGACAAGGAGTTCCACTATTTTTTTGTGGGTCCACAGGTCACACATCTGCAACACAGCTGGCATAGTGGCTTGGAGCCAGGAGAGAGATTGTGGAGAGATTAACCTTGAATAATATACTTATCATGCTGGCTTTAAGGGAACCTAAGAGTATTTTTCATTCTTCTAAATGCTGGGATTCGCCTCAGATATCCTCAGGCCATTCACATAATTTCTATTAGTCTTAGATTTTTGATCTTTAATTTTCATTGCATCCTGTTTGCATAATCGTTCATGAACAACTACTACTGCATAGGCAGTAGGCCAAAAGGAAAAGGTGTTTATGTACACATCTGAAAAAATAAGTAATATTAATTTAATTTGTTTTGACTATTCAGTATTAAATTGAAAGCTGTACAGTGTAGAGCACTGCCACATCATTGATTCAGGTATATCACAAGGTGATAGACCCTCAGTATTCTTAAAGGATCAGTGATGTAACTTTCAGAAAAAGTATATCACTACATTCCCCACCAATATTCAAGCTTTTGTCTACTACTTGGTATTAAAAAACTTTTCTCAAAGTCAGTAATGGCATTATAAATATAACCAAGTACTAAATTATTTTTCTAAAACCAAAGGAATTCCGTCTTTAATCAACAGCAGACATTAATGGCAGACTGAGTAGTCCCAGACTGAGTAGAACAGATGCAATCTATTTCCAGGACCGGAACCTTCTGATACTTTTGTCTTCTCTGTAGATTATACTTTGAATTTAACACATTTTAGTCCTATAAGATTGATTAAGTTAAAGATTCTACAAACACTAGTGGAAACTTCTGTTTTGTCAACACAACTTGATGGCATAATTTGATCAAACTGAGCCTACTCCTCCAAATCCAGCTAATTTGAAGAGGGACTGCATGAGGACATTTTTCTAAAATTCAGGTGGCAAGGCCTTGAAGGCCGTTTTCTCATGAAGCATAATGTAATGATGTTTTGGAAGCTTAGAATCCTTTGCAATTCCAGCAAAACTGTGCTTAATTTCATAATAAATGCAGAACCAGCTGATTGTAGTTATTGCGGATGCATTTACTAAAACAGCAACACATAAAAACACACAACTATAATATAAAGTAAGCTTGCAATATTGGCTCAGTACCAATCAATAATTCCCAGGAAGCTGTGTATAAAACAATTCCTTAGATATGCAGTTAAGTAGAAGAAATTAATTCGGGGACATTTACTTTCTAATTTTGTTCTAAACCAGCATCAGAGTGATTTCTCTCTAATCAGCATGTTTTGAATAGGTTAACTGGAGTAATTTTTTTTCTTGCATCTTGCAAAACAATTGTCCCTTGTATGTTTTTCAGCACACTTTTCTGCCTAAAATTACAAAAATACCCCATGAATACTCAAGAAAATGGATAAAGAAAAGAGACATTGCTGTGCAGACATCCGGAAGGATGGTACAGAAAATTCTTCTCAGTGGACCACCAAATTCACCTCTGACTGACAGAGATTCAAAACCATTTCAGACTGAAGAGTCATATTAGTTTTGTGCTTTTCCATCTGTTTTTCTTTCATATGACAAAAGTTAAGCTTAGATGCTACAATTTTAGGAACATTCCATGTTATACACAGAATTACAAAGATCAGAACAAATTTTTGCCTAAGTTTTCCTCATATGAGATTCCACTTGGATGAAAACTAACCTTCCTTGGACCTATGAAAAGCTGTAGGACACTGAAAATAACAAAGAAATTGTTATTTCTCAAAGAGAAAGATGAGATAGTATTGGGTTACAGGCTGTGGGAAGCACCTGCAGAATGCCATGGCAGCAGACAAGCTTGTCTCTGCCTGACCTTGGGGGAGGACGAGCCACATGGCAGACACCCTTCGGATAGGAGCCTGCCAGAACCTTCCAGACATCTAAACGGCGTGTGATCACCCCTGTAAGAACATTAAGAAAGCGTGTTGCTGACATGGCAATGTGTGATAGGGTCTCTTAGTGAAAAATCCCGTATCAGGAAATACTGTGTCTTGAAAAAGCATATAAAACCAGCTTGATTCTCTGAATAAACATCTCAGCATCCCTGCTGGTCTGAGTCCGTGCCTTGGTTGTTGCAAGAAATCTTAAAAATATATCTGGTCTGAAGTCCTGAATGTTATGTTAAAGGAAGATTTAAAGGATGGTAAATACCTTCAAAATGTGTGTTAGAGAAGCAGAAATGAATAAATTTTTTTTTTTAAAGTTCTGTAGGGAATACTGGAGTAATTATTTACCCAGTATCTATCAGTGAATTTTTCTCATTCAACACTTTGCTTATCAAAATTCAGTTTTTATTAATTTCCCCAAATGCTGCAAAACACAGGCTTTTAAAAGCAAATATGCAAGAGAGAAAAGGAAAAATCCTTTCTTGCTACTAGAAACTTTCACATCTCTACTAGCTCATATTCACAGGACCAGTCATACAGCAAGTGGGGCGTTCCTCATGACGAATCCCCTGTACTCCAGTGACAACTGCTGCTCATTAAACACCCATCACTTCTCCATGGTTCTCCACAGAGTTCTCCAAATCCAGCAAGTCTCCTAACAGAAAGGCACTGAAGTATTTTGAACAAATAAACTAACTTTGTGAACATAACAGTCCATGATACATGAAGTCCTTTGGCCTTCATTCTTAACTGTAGTTGTGATGTGTCAGATCTAAACCCCGTAAGTGCCATGTTCTTGCTAAAAAATTTCAAAATGCATAGTCTTGTGAATCCACAAGATGGAACAAGAGAGGCCAGAAGGGCTTTTCCTGCTGCTTGGGAAGAGAGCAATATTTTTTCTCTGCAGCTGTAGATACACTTCAATACCAATAAAACCATGATTATTTACACTATGGGAATGTTCCTGACCTCTGCAGGCAGTTTAAACTTTTAGGTTTATCCTTTCTTTTTTTTCCCATGCAGTGTTTTTACAGTCATAATATTTCCTAAGTGAGCTTCTTGGAGAAAAATATAATACTTTAATGTTTGTTATGGGGATGAGGTGAAGTACATGTCAGCAATTTTTTGGCAATAATTGACCTTAGTATGCTTTGTAAGTGAAAATCCATGCAACTGTCCTTTTAACTGAGAAATGTTTCATTAATGGTGATATTGTAAACCATTGTATCATAAAGTATTTGCTAGACACCATTTTTAAAGAAGAATTCTCTGAAGTGTATCCATTTATCTAAGTCCTCTTGTTACAAACTGGTTAGAAGCATCATCCTTCCTAGCACTCAAGCCAACCTGTTCATCCAAGAAGCTGAACACAATACTGTAACGAGTGAGAACCAGGCTTCTGAGACTCGTGAACCTCTTCTGAGCTCTCAAAAGATGACATGGTTGGATCTCACTGCAGATGTTACACCTCAGTAATTAAACAGGTATCTATTTTTTTGCAAAGTGAATTTATAAAAATCATATTCATAAATTACAGCACATATTTTATAAGCTCTAAAGCTCACTGGCAGGTCCTGAGATTTTGTTGTCCCATTGGACCAAACTTCCTTCTTCTGGGGCACGTGTTTCAACCCCATTCATGTTGCTTACTGCCTTTTTGCCTTGTTCAGCATCTTGGGTCAGCCACTCTGGGCAACCAAAGGGTGAACTTGGCTTCTCTGCAACCCAGATACTGAAACATAGCATGTAACTTTCCAGCAGCAGCATCTGAGTGTTTGGCTGGCCTTTTTTTCTGGCTTATGCTGGCTGTTGTGGTGGCTAGAATAAGTCTGAAACAAGAAAAGGAATAGTCTGGTGGTCTATCTTTGCAAGTTTTTCTTATTCATTCACATTTAATTGTCTTATATTAATTCCCTGCTAACTGTCTGAATAAAGGCCCTGAGGAAATGTCCCTTGACACCTTGGTGTGATATGAAACCCCCAACAACATGCTTCTTCATGTGGTCCCTCTGCATGTTCACTGTGTTTGCTCCTGCTGGCCTTCCTCTTGCACTTATGTTTCCTTTCTCTTGTACAACCATAATTAAACGATTTTGTTGTTAGTATGCATGTTCATAAGATATTGCTCTGCAGTAAGAGGCCTCGTGATTATTTCAGCTCAGGATCTAATTTTAGACTCAGACCATCACCATACAGTTCTTATCTCTTATTTCATATTCATCATTTGATTTAAAAACCAAGATGATTATTGTTAAAATAGAAAGATTTTTGTCCTTTTCCTTGTTTTTCTCTTTCAATCAGAATATTAATATGGCATGGATTTCCATTTTTAATGAATCCCTCAAGAAATCAGAAGCACCTGTTTACTGTATGGCCTCTTCAAAAGAAGCACATGAAGCAGGTTGGAAAAGTTTTAATACTTACTCTTTGTATCCTAAATTAATTTCTACTCTGTGCTCTCCTCCAATAGCCACCAGACATAAAACTTCATGTTTATGTCTCTAATGTCTAAATGTTGACAAGTTTCATATTCTTTCTGTCTTTTGCTCGGTTCTCCTGAGTTAATACTCTCTTAATAGTGAGTGTAATAAATAGATGTAAACAATGCTCCTGGTGAAATCTTACAATGATAAATGGCAACATTCTTGTGTAAAAAAATTTGGATGGAGTAAAGCAGCAGATTATGCTGAAAATAGATGGAGGATTTTTTCCCTCATCCTTGTTGATAAGTTTCTGATGAGAACACACAAAAAAAGAACGTAAATAGGCTGAGTGTCCTTGCTTTGCAAAGTCAACTCTCTGTATGGTAAGATATGTGACACCTATCTCAGAGAGAGGCGCTTACAATGCTGTTCATTAATTTTATCACTAACATAAACTTTTAATATGCATATGATCAGTATATGGGACTTTTAGGGCAGCTTAAAATGACTGTAACCTGTAATTACTACTCCTGTACTTGATTATAATAATCTGATTGCAATTATTCAGTGATTTTAATACAAGCCCCAAGCTATATAACAGTAATTCAAGTGCAGTGATTGGGAACATGTTTCTGTTTGGCTGCGAAATGATGTTTTAATTCGCACTGATTCAGGGATCTGGCTATAGTTCTACTCATGTAATTAAGGCACATTTATGCAGTCAAGTACAATAACTTTAGTTTGAAGTGAATTTAATTGGTACAAAGATGCTATATAAAGTCAAAATGGATCATAAGCCTGAATTCCTTAGATAGAAATAATAAAGCAAAGATAGCAATACTTGGCTGGTTTGACCATTACAATGAGATGGCCAATTTTTAGATAAAAATGAAAAGGCACATGATAAGATGGGAGAACATGTTTACAGTACAATAAGATGCATTTTAGCTAGGATCCAAAGTTATTACTAAAAGTTTTATAATTTCTGTGGGTTTGTTTTAATCCTGAGTTTAAGCCCATGATCAGAACAAAGACATTTAACATACTCCTGGAAATGCTTTACTCTGATGAAAATTTTGAGTGACCCTAAGTTTCTAAATGAGCATAAACTCTGCAGGCTATCTCCTTTGTTTTCTCTTACATTATCACTTCAAAATCAGACATGGCAAAAAAGAGTTTAACAAAACAAAATCAAGGCCTCTAAAATGTGTATTTTGAAGACTTACTCAAGCAATGGAAATGTCTTTGCCAGCAGAAGGTTTCACTACCTTTTAAAACCCCTTTATTAGGCAACTAATAAGATATAACAAAAAAGCAATTACTTCATGAGTAGATATATTAATTTTACTTTTGGATATAAATGAAAATTAGTTTTTTCTTCAACAAAACCATATTTATTTAATAAATCAGTGCTTCTTAAACACAATAAGATTTTTGTTCAGACCAAAAAGGAAAGCAAATAACTTAATTACAATATGTGTTTTATTAGCTCTTTCAATATACTTGAACTGAAAAACTTTGATGCCCCACAAAAGAAAAAGAAAAAAACAAATGCATCAATGAGAATTAGTGGATGCATGGGGATAATACACTTTTTACACAGTGACTTCCTAGGTTTTCTGTATTTGTAACTGAATGGAGGAATGAAAATGTTTCAAGAGAAAACTCCTCAAAAACAAAACAATCAACCAAAAATCTGGAAACAATTTAGAAAATTGCACAAATAACAAATCAACAAGAAGGGCTTATGTAAAACTGCTTATTTGGGGAAAAATATTTTTGCACCACTACTATTATCATAATTTCTTAGAAGTATTCTTTTATTTTATTTGCATTGATAATAAATGCATAATTTAATGATTGCATGTGAATTAAGTGTTGCTAATAAACCAATAAATCACTTTGATAATGATTTTCTTTAAACTGCATGAACTGAATTTTTTAGTCTGAGACATTTGACCACAAAAAAGAAAAGTTAAAATGTAATTTAGATAGTTATTTCTGAATGTCATCAAATTTTTACACCACACATTATATACTTCATAATCCACAATACTGCCCTTAAACTGTTTTATGCTGTGTTCCAAGAGAAAACCCTGAATACCAGTGAAAAATTTGGTTTCACAATGGACCTTGTATGGAAGAAAACTTAAGTACGTATTTTTAATTTTGATTTTTAAAAAGTCTTATTGTTCTGATTTTTACAGAAGGCAGAAAAAATGTCTGATTCCACACCAAACCAATCAATCAGTTCTGGCCTTCTGATTGCTAATACTGCAAGATAAAAATTCTAGAGGTTCCAGAGAGAATTCATTAACAGTGAGGAGACACTAAAATATGTTTAACTGTACTCATAGGTGTAATGGCCACTCTTACCATTGCACAACACCTTTAAAAATCATGCGTTACCAGCACATGCTGTGTTTTCCTGTGCTCCTTGCTCAGAAGCCAAACAAATAATCTCTAAAAACCAAGTTGTATCTACATACTAATATTACTTAATAGCATTAATTAATATGGTTTTTAATTTGTCACAATAATTTGTATATGAAAATCATCATGCCACTGTGATAAAAACATCTTTGGAACTTCACAGACAGGATATTCCAAGAGTTAAAGAATGAATGAAATTGTGTCTATATTTGCTTCATCAATTCAATGTTTTAAAAAGTTAATAAAATCTAGCTAATTGCTTAATATTTTCAAATAGTCCACAAATAAAATGGGCTTCAATAACAAACTTGGAAAAGTTTATGAGAAGAAAATCTGGTATTGCTTAAATTTTGTGCTCTTTTTCCTTGAAGTTTTTGAAACTTCAAGATTTTGAATTTTAATTTTATTTTAATATTTATTAAGAGCTGCTGAGTTCTCTTTCCTCTGTGGTTTTGTTCAGTGGTTTTTTTTTTTTTTTTTCTTATACACTGATTCTATAGAGTAGACTTGAAAATGAGCACAGGAATGCAACATGGTTGCAGTACTAAGGGATAGCTATATCACTGCTTGAGGCCCTCCCACAAGGCATCTGTGTCAGAGCAGGCTTGCACCCTGACAACTCATGCATTAAAAAATCTTTGCCACCCTTTGTCATGTGGTTGTGGCAGAGAGAATGAAGTTTCTCTACATAGTCAGCTCCTGATGTTTTGACATCTGCTTCTATGAACTTTAACATGCCTTTCATTCATGCCGAACACTACCAGATTTAAAAAATACCATCCCTGGCTCTAAGCATGTAAAATCAGCACTTAATTGGTGTCATAGCAAGTACTTTTATCAATATATACTCATTCATTTGTAAAAATTGCCCTCCTTAAAAATTTTGGCATCCAAAAAAAACTTAAATATTTCATAATTCACATGACAGTAAACAAACAAATGTGGACCAAATCCCACCAATCAATGACAAACTGAACATACTTGCATTTGTGAAACTTCCAGAGGTCTGTGGGGCAACCCCTCCTCCTCCAGTGGGTAGCCTGGTTCAGGGGTGGTAATTGTTAGAGTGGGTCCCCCAGGGTCTAGTGAAGAGTTGGCCTTGGCTGACCATGCAGCAGGCTTTAGCTTCAGACCCTAGGAAGGCAGACCCTGGAAGGGAGAACAGCTTGTTTACATAGTGCAAGGAAACCTAAAGAACAACTGCCCTATGGGAGCTGATATTAATAAAGTCATCATACAAGGTTATGTTTTTAGAAGGTTCTCCAGCTCTCCCCTCCTGATTGGTTATTATTTGCTGCATTGTTTTACATATTCCTAATCCTAGTTTGTAACTGGATCCCTGCCCTCAGATCCGCCCTTAAATCCTCCATGTATATATCGTTGTACTGCCCCTGTTCCTGCCTTTTGTGGTTAGCCCCATACTGTGCTCAGCTTCCCTCTGTTATTTTCTCCTTACTAAAGTTCATCTGTTTCGGGTAACTCAGTCATGCCTGTCCTTCTACTTAGCCACTGCTCCTGGCTGACACCATCCTGGGGTCACTGAAGCCAAAACTGTGACAGTCATGGTCAGTCCACCTTTAAAAAAGAAGTTAAGAATCTGTCCACTACTGGCATGGGTGTTCTCAAGTGTATTATTAATACCACTTATATTTCAAACTATATTTCATTACACAGTGTAATTTATTTTACACTGAATCACCACTTGGCACTTTTCCTGCTGTGTAAAGCACCAGATTTCCAATAATAAACATAATTTAGCAATTTTTTTAAGCCCTAAATTACTGTATTTCTAATAGGAATTACTGATTTGATTTTGTAGACTATGCAGGTCCATGAAACTGTTAAAATAAGCAATGAAAAACTGTTAATTGTCACACTTTTCTAATAGGAAAGTAGAGGAAATCTCAAAAAAAAATTAAATTCCCCTCTCTTGTTCTAGTTGATGATGATATATTTTTCTGCAAGCTCAGTATCTTGTTCAGTTTAGACTACTGACAGAGCAAAGGCTTGAACTCAACAAGTCAACTTCATAATATTTGTCAACACTATCTACTCAGTAATGACCACAGAAGTGTGAACCAATAACAGGGTGTTAACTAAGAAGAGATCCTGTAGTAAAAATTGCTAATTAATGACATGAAAAACATTATGCTTTCCCCCCCTCCCTGCCCCC
>NW_024515542.1:53164-304586 GCF_017590135.1 Pyrgilauda ruficollis
CCGCCTATTTATTAACTAAAGTTGTGTGAGGTGGAAAATAACATTTCAAATCTGTTTAGAGCTAATGAACACATTTCAAGAGATTACTACTGTCAATTCATCCAACTTCTCAACCACTGCTCCAAGGGAATCATATAAGTGCTTGGCCTCTGTAAGATTTTAAGAAGAAAAACAAACTTCATAAAACTTAATCACATTAGTTAAAGCTGTAAAGATGTTTTAAAGCCCTTCCTAAGCCATCCAGTTCCATTACCTGAAACCCATCAACATAATCCTTCGTTAGGAAAAAAGGAATGAATCAAAGTTAAAAGATTTGTAATTGAATTATTCTCAGTATTGGGGCAATTAGAAACATTTTTTATTGGAACACCTAGATGTAACCTTGACTGCTTCTAATTAGTCCGTCAACTCAGATGATAAGAAAAGGCAGGAACAATTTCACAGTCTTGTCAAAATTGAAATGAGTTCAAAATTGTTGCATGTATGTCTTAGGAAGGCATAGTGAGAGAGCACAAATCAAATAAATGTAAAACAATCAAATGGAATTTAAACAACAATCCAAAACAAGTTATTTAGGGAGTACTAGCGAGCTTCTGTTCCTCTTAAGTAAAGTTACATATCTACTGGATTAATTATGTTCTTTTGGCAACTTCAGACAGTATTTCCTATGCCAGTAAACTGTTACAAAAAGTTAGCGTTGGAAAAGCTTAAAACTACTGTTCGTAAAAGTTCAGAACTATGAGCCTTCTAAAAATAGATTCTTGTGATTTTGTTTACTGCCAGTTTGTACAGAATTTTTAGTCTCCTGTATGAGAATCAAAGGCAAATGCACAATTAACTGCAACAAGTAAATAAAATAAGTTATAATCATGCATTTTTTGTTCCACTTTGTTTTTATGTTTAGAATCCCAAATTTTCCTTTGCAATTTTATTCTATTCCCTGTATATCAGAAAAGAATGTTGACTTCAGAAGAAGAGGTGCTGAGGAATTAGATTGCCATGGAACTGTTCCTGTATCTCTTGTTATTTGAGTGTAGGTGTTTGCTTTCATGTTTTGTGGTTGGGTTTTTTGTTTGTTTTCTTAGTGCGATTATAGATCTATATTGCGGGAAGCACTTGAAAAAGCAGAACTTTTATACCTACACATCTTCTCTGCTGTTAATTTAGTGTAAAAGAAGTATCTTGAATGGAAAAAAATTAACTGTTATAGAGGAGTGGAATAGTAAAATGTGTTACATTTAAATGTATTGAAAAATACCTAGTATTTCAAGTGAGAATTTTTATCCTGAGTGTAAATGAAATTTTTATAGTGAAGTTTGAACTTAAAATTCTTCCATAAGACTTTTAAAATTTATTTTAAGTTACTTAACATACAATCTGTCACAGTATGGGAAATACGGGAAACAAATCTGCAGGTTGTACTTCTACTTACATTTTCTGTGGAGACATACACCTATCTTGTTTTCTGCTTTCCAACCAAAACGTGCTGTGGCTACAGTGGAAGCCAGAAGAGAAAAACTGACCTCAGTTTACAGCCCCACTGAGAATAAGCGCTGCAGCTTTACTTGTCAATCCAGCAAATTTCATCCTTTTTACTGCATATTGTACTGTGTGAAGTGTTTGGTCAGCTAGTAAGATTATATGATCAAACTACCAGGCTTTTTATTTTAACAATGGCGTTTTTTCGATCAAAAAGTATCAATATAGACCTAAATCACTACTGATCAAGATAAGCCTTCAAAGTTAGCAGTAGATTAAAGAATATTATCTGTTTTCCAGTAGGCTGCTGAAAAAAGTTGAACACATGTTGTTTGAGAGATGGAAGTATGTTCTATTGATGCATGATAGACTTTTTCAGCAGTGGAAAAATAACTGCATTATAGCAAATTGTCAGAACTAATTACCAATTCCAGCCCTGTACTGCTTCTACTAGATGAGCTATCATTATTTTTTGTCATGTAGAGTAACACAGAAAACCCTGAAAGACCCAAATAGATGACCCAATTAAAATGTGATATATTTTCAAAAATCCCATGATTATTATTTCAAAAGCATCATAAAGATCTAAGAGCTTTGGCTTTTTTTTCAGTATACTACAGTCTACATGGACTTACATATGGATACATATTTCACAAGGACAAGACAGTTGAGACTATATGATCTATATTACTCTTTTATTTGATTTTGGTGCAGTGGAACGACACATGGAAACTACTTTACTCAATGTGTTTTTAGGCTTCACCGCAGGTATCTATTTCCTATCAAAGTATACTTCCTTTATTTTGAAAATATTTGGCTGTTACAATATTGCAGCAAGTACCTAATGGAGAAAAATGATAGCTTGAAAAAGTAATTTGAGGTCAAATTTATTTAGAAACAATTATTTTCTACTTAGATCTAAATACCTACAGATCTACTGTGGATACGAGGCCTGCATCTCTTATATGAGAAATAGGTCCAATTTAATTAATAAACCACCGGGGATTTATTGAGATTTAAGTTGCACATTTTTGAGCTAATGAAGTCTTTTCACACAAGTCACATAGAAATTGGTATTGGTTTTCTTCTTGGTTCTTCATAAAAGTACTCATTTAGGCAGCTGACAGTGGTGTTCATGAAGCTACATCACAATTATTAGAGTGCAAGCTAGGTATCTAAAATACCTTTCAGTCAGAGGCAAAAAAATAGTCACATCAGAGTGTTTTATATATGTGTAAAATTTTGTGCCATTTCACATTTTTACATGGAATTCAGAAGCAAATTATAAAATAAATTTTAAATAATTGCCTATAATAAAAAGAAAATCACAAAAACGCGTAGTTTAGTGGGAAAAACAATTTGATGATTTCTTGTGTAACTGGTTTTGGTTTGAACACAACCCATGTTACTGTCTGTACCATTAGTACTGTGTATGGAGTAGTCTGCATCTGTATTTACCACCATACCAGAAACGCACTGTAAATCATTAAAGTCAGTATCTACGGCAGCTGTATGCACAGCAAGGAGATGCACAGTGAAAAAAAGAAGTACCAGTAGTCTGATGAAAAGTACTGTGGGTATTTTGGCAGATAGAATTAAATGATCCAAATCTGAAAAATACAAAGTCATGATCTACCAGTACTGATATCTTCTTATTTCACATCCGAGTCTCGTCAACAGCTTCTTGGAGATCAGCTGCTCCCAGCTCACATGCTGTGCTTTTAGAATCATCCACATTAAAACTTGTCTGTTATTAGAATCTTAATGTGGTGGGAGTCATTCCATAGAGTTGCAAGACAAGAGGAAATTCATCAAGGTGGAGAAATTGCACCAACTGAGAAGCATTAATACACTGCTCTCCTGGCAGAGAACAGCAAGGTGAAAATGCCTCACTGTCCTAACACCTTATGGCTGGGTTAGCTGTGCTGTGGCATGGCATTACAGAACAAACAAGATATAAATTTATGCAAAACTTGAACATTTTGGCCAGTCACTCCCGTGTACCTTGCAAACCCTTCAAGTTTACTTCTTCCATGAAGGGTTAGATGTTAATGCCTCTGGGTTTCATAGCAGTGCAATTAAGTAAAAATAATGGACCAATAAATCCACAGAGAGGAGCACAGAAATGGATTAATATTTATCTAAAGAAAAAAGATGCAAACAATATATATATATATATATATATACACAGATTCTCAAAAGCACTGAAGGATTAAACCCATGAATAGAAAGTGTGCCAAGGCAAAGTCAAGGAAAATGTAAATGGTGAGCTGTAATATTTTCTTTCCTTTAATTCATTTACATAAAGATAATATGAAGTATTGTATCTGTCTGAATGAGGAAGATGTTTTAAATACATAAATACATTCTACAAAACATAGGACATTTTAAAAAACCTGGTAAACTTTATAAGCTTAAATACCAAAAAGTTAAGAACATGCCATAAATTCTTAAACAAGGGGAACTGTGATCCATGTTTACTGTAATTATTTAATAGTGAATACAGATTTTACTTCCCTGTGGAAATTTCACAGAATCACAATCATTTAGGTTGGAAAAGTCCATCATCAAGTCCAACCTACGACCTAGCACCGTCCTGTCAACTAGACCATGGCACTAAGTCCAACACCCAGTCTTTTCTTTAACACCTCCAGGGATGGTGACTCCAGGGGGACTCCAGGGACTCCACCACCTCCCTGGGCAGCCCATTCCAATGTCCCATCACTTTCTGCAAAGAAATTCTTCCCAATGTCCAGCCTTAAACTCCTCTGCTGCAGCTTAAGACTGTGTCCTCTTGTCCTGTCAGTGGTTGCCCAGGAGAAGAAACTGACCCCCATCTGCTACATCCTCCTTTTAGGCAGTTGTAGGGAGTGGCAACTGGTGGTACAACCTGAGCCTCCTTTTGTCCAAGCTAAAGAACCCCACCTCCCTCAGCTGCTCCTCATAGGAATTGTGCTCCAGACCCTTCACCAGCTCTGCTACCCTTCCCAGGACACACTCCAGCACCTCAGCATCCTTCCTAAACTGAGGGGCCCAGAAATGGGCACAGCACTCACCAAATCTGAGAACAGGGGAAGATTGAGTTCCCTGGTCCTGCTGGCCACACTATTCCTGATACAGGCTGGGGTGCCATTGGCCTTCTTGGCCACCTGGGCACTGCTGGCTCTTACTCAGGCTCAGAAGGAGGAAAAAGATATGATGTTACCAGGTACGAGAAGAGTCTCACTTCACAAATAGGTGCGCTTCACTTACAGTCTCTGTGGTAGTTCATGTACAGGTTGGAAAATGGACAAGGAAGAAGAAATATGTATGCCATGCTTCAGAGTTGAGTCTGATGCTTCAAAATACTTTTCATGTGATGCTGAGCAAGTCATTTAAACCACTGCTTCCAAAGTGGCTTTTAGTTGTGAATACACCAATGTCATAGAAGAAATGGAAATTTGGATTTTGTGTTCAAAATCTAGGGATCTGCATTTCATCTCAGAAATGAACCAAAAGCTGGACTACAAACCAGCTGGTATACATGACAATTTCACAGTATTATAGAATAAGTAGAGTTGGATCTGTCATGATCATCAAGTCTGACTCTTTGTCCTGCATAGAACACCCCAAGAATTACAGCCTGGGCCTGAAAGCATTGTCCAAACACTTCTTGAATTCAGACACGGTTGGTGCTGTGACTCCCCACTTCCATGGCGATCATGTTCCAATGCTCAGCCATCCTCTGGATGAAAACCTTTTACCTGATACCAAATCTAAACCTCCCCTGACTGAGCTTCAGACAATTTCTTTGAGTCCTGTCACTGGTCACATGTGAATATTGTCACAGATCTCACAGATCAGTGCCCTCTGTTTCCTCTCATGATTGTGCTGAAGACCACAATAAACTCTCCCCTCAGTCTCCTCTTCTCTGGGATGAACATACCAAGTGACCTTAGCTGGCTTCCCCTGCAGAGCTTTCACCATCTTTGTAGTGCTCCTTTAGACTCTAACAGCATAATGTCTGTTATATTTCAAGGTGAGGCTGCCTCAGTGTCAAATAGAGTGGGACAATCCCCTCCCTTGCCTGGTTGGCAGTGCTGGGCCTGATGCCCCCAGGACACGCTTGGCTCTCCTGGCTGCCAGGGCACTGCTGGCTCATGTTCAACTTGCCACTGACCAAGACCCCCAGTCCCTTTCCATGGTGCTGCTTTCCAGCATCTCATTCCCAGTCTGTCAATCCATCCAGGGTTGCCCTATCCCAGGTGCAGAATCTGGCACTTTCCCTTGTTGAATGATCTTCATATGGTTGGTGATTGCCCATTCCTCTAATTTCCTGAGGTCTCTCTGCAGGGCCTCCCCGCCTTTGATGGAGCCAACAGCTCCTCCCATTTTATGGTCATCAGCAAACTTATGGAGTATTCCTTCAAGTCCTTTGTCCAAATTGTTAATGACGACGCTGAAGAGAACTGGGCTGAGAATGGAGCCCTGTGGAGCCTCACTGGTGACAGGTCACCAGTCTGATGTCACCTCATTCGGTATAACTCTTTGTGTCCAACCCATGAGCCAGTTGCTCACCCATTACATAACATGATTATTGAGATGTATGCCAGATATTTTGTCCAGAAGGATAATAGGAGAGACAATATCAGAAGTTTTGCTGAAGTTCAGAAGGATTATATTTACTGACTTTCCTAAATCAGCTAGGCGAGTTACATTGCAATAAAAGGAAATCAGGTTTGATAAGCAGGACTTTTGTCTCATGAAGCTCTGCTGGCTGTGACCAATGACTGCATTGTCCTTCAGGTGTTTTTCAATACCTCCCTGAATAATCTTCTCCATAACTTTATCAGGCACTGAAGTGAGACTGATAGGCCTGTAGTTTCCAGGGTCCTCCTGCTTGCCATTCTTGAAAACTGGGACAAAGTTAGCCAGCTTCCAGTCAGCTGGGTCTCCAGATACCCAAGACCTCAAAAATAGAGGGAGGTTTTGCAATGACATCAACTAGCTCTGAGGACTCTTGGATGTACCAAACAGGTCCCATAGATTTGGGGGTGCAGCAGGATGGCCTGCTTAGAATGAGATAAACCAACTCTTACAGTAACATTAGAGTTATTGCAAAACTACCAGTAGCAAATGGAGAGAGGTGTAATTCTGCTTTGGTGTTGAATAATGCTGCAACCAGTCTAACACATCAATCTGGAAGTTTAACAATTGGAGACTGAGGTGAAGGTGTGGTAGACTAGATAAAGTAACCTGATAAAGGAACAAACAGATGGCACTACTAATAACTTATCTAAAGCTGCTGAGCTGACACAGCTGGTGTGGAACCATATGACTGATAGTGAATCATTTTAAACTACAATGGCCTAGCTTTATTTTTTAATGGAAGAATCTTCTAACATATGACTGCTTGGAGTATATGTGGAGATTCCTCCCTTGGGTGGGGATGATGCTCAAGGTTACTTCCTGGAGGCTGAACAAAAGACACTTGCCCATGGTTGTTGGTATAGGTAACAAGACTCTCTATTTAATAATTGGGTTTACTGGATTTAATTGGTTTAAAACATTTGCTTTAATATTGCTTATATAGTGCATTGTACTATTGTAGTAGTTATAGCTCCTATACTGTGTAGTAAATAATTCTGATTGAATCTATTTGTCTAACGATTATCATAACAAATAATTTATAGAAATATATCTGGTTTGCTGTCCTTCATTCATATGGGAGAAAGTTGTCTAAACGCTCAGTTAAACCTCTTTAACCTTTTACATGTAAACCATTTGTCACACTCCACTGTGGGGAGCTTTTGAAAGAACTCTAGGATGAAATTAAGTCAAACAAGA
Source organism: Pyrgilauda ruficollis (assembly GCF_017590135.1). Classification (NCBI taxonomy): domain Eukaryota; kingdom Metazoa; phylum Chordata; class Aves; order Passeriformes; family Passeridae; genus Pyrgilauda; species Pyrgilauda ruficollis. The sequence goes on from NW_024515542.1 coordinate 60,470, forward strand.
TAGTATTTTATCTGAGAACCATTTTTTGGTAACAAAGATGGAGTTGCCCTACTAAAGAAGATTAGAAAAGAAAGAAAAGAAGGAAGGAAAATAAAAAAGGATAGGGGAGAGAGAGAGAAAGGGGGGTGTGCACGCTGCCTGCTGAGGAGCCTGCGCAGCTCTTGGAGAGGCACGGCTCCGCAGGCACAGCTCCCGCGGCCACGGGCAGCCGGACACGAGGTGAGGGAGGGAGGGGGTCCTCGGGCGGCGGGTCCAGAACAGGATTGCCGTGATGATCGCGGTGGCGGGCTGGACCGGCGAAGCAAGTCAGGAACGCAGGAATGAAGCAGGCGGGGCGTCGGTCAGGAGCGCAGGGAGGCAGGACAGGCGATGGGAGGCTTGGAGTCAGCCAGTGTCCAGCCAAGCACCCCGCGAGGGAGAGGACAAGTGAGAGCAAAAGCAGGCAAGTACAAGAAGCTGACCAAAAGCCCAAAAAGGCAACGCCCAAAAACCACAGGCCAAAAGAGTCCCAGAGCTTGAGACTCGGTTATTTTTATGCCCCTTGTCTCCTCCCAAGTTTTGCTGCCTATTGACAGGAGACCATTGGCCCAGACCTTTTTCCATCTGTTGGAGAACCCCTCTGGAGGGTGCAGTGTCCCTGGTGGTCTGCTGCCTGCCTGTCCCATGTGAGACATGAAATGTTTGCCAGGCAAAGTGACCCCTGCGGCAAGGCTTTCTCCCAGATTCTCCTAGTTGCCTCCTGCAAGTGGCACATGCGCAACCCCTCCCTCACGTGCTTCTGACTACCAGTGTTGAGACAAAAATAAATTGGCTTCTCAACACCATTGACAAAGTCTGGGTCTAAGTTTGGATCCAACCGCACCTTCACGATTCAAAAATTTCTGAATTCCAAGAAACAATTCAGAAAGCATGGGGTTCCTTTCTGCACATTGTGACTCATCAGTTAGGCTTCTTTAATAAACTTTGTCTGAAGCTTCCACTCTGCTGTGACACTGGGTCACTGAGACGACCTTAGAAGAAACAAATAAGGAGATCCTGTTTTTCCTTCACAGACTCCACAGTTGTAGATGCATTCCAAGCATTTAGCTATACTTTTGCCAACTGTTACCTGAACATGTGCTGCCTCATCTTTTCAGATGCAAAATGTCTTGATCTTCTGCTGGAGGATTTTCTTAATAGAAGCAGGATATGTCGCTCTGATTTTAGGATTTTTCTTAAACATGCTTCACGTTATTTCCTCAAATAATGAAGACTGTATCTTCCTAATTAAATGTTTGATAAACTGCTACATTTTTTCATGTTTGGTCTTAGAAAATGCTAACTACTTTAACTGAAACTTTGAAAGTATTTAGCATGAGTCCTGAACCATGCAATTTTCCACTTTGATGGTTTAGGTTGGGCAAGCTACTATGAAATCGAAAATCAGGTCTTAGAATGATAAATATTGTTTTAACTTGTGAATGATTCAGAGAAACAATAAAAAAAGTCTCTTTTTCCTGTAATCATGCACTTTTCCCCACTTGACCTGAAGGCTGTTAATGATTCCCTGAGAAATACAGACCTAGTTCCTGCCCCAGCTGTACATGGATCTTATGACAGTAATAGCATTTTGTCCTTTTTGGGGGCTGTGGCAAGGGAAGGCATCTATTCTTCTTTTCCTTTGCAAAATCACAGGAAGATCTGAGAGCAGAAGAGGTTTCCTTCTCACTGCTTTGCTTGAATGGTTTAGCAAGACAAATGTACTCTAAGTTATCCCATTTGCCTGAGCTCCTACCAAAGGTCTGCTGCAACATCAGCAAATGCTTGGCTTTAAAAGCTAGACTGAAAGTACACAGATGCTCACGAAAAAATACTCCAAGATGTTTTGCTGATACCTCAAATTCCCTTACTGGGGAGTAGTAAGTGAATTCATTAGAAGTCAAGTGCACTGGCCATTACTCTGGGAGAAGAAGAGTCATTTTATCTTGCAGCTGTAGGTCACACAGATAAATTTTTCCTTTTTAATGTAGTACTTAAAATCTCCTGTCTTTGATGAGATGTAATAAATGTCAGGGTTTTTTTCAGCTTTCCTCTCTGTATTATCATACCTCTGAATTTGTTAAAAAAAAAAAAAAAAAAGGAAAGAAAAGAAAGAAAAGAACAAGAGTACCTCAGGAAGCAAATTTTTATTTCCGGAGTTAAACAAGGAAGAGATGCTCATAGATATGTATAACCACAAGAGATAAGAAGATAATTAAAAAGTCAATACCCATCATAACCCTAAACACTATAAATGATTTATAAACACTATATATGAGACAGCTGCTGTTTATTATGGCATAAATGGCATTAAAGTTCAAGACGAATCTGTGCTAAATCTCAAAGTATACTATACACTGTAACTTCTGTCCTAAAATTAATGAAAAACTGAACAAACTTTGAAGGCTTTAACTTCAGTCCTGATTTTTTTCATTGAAATACGGAATAGTTCAGAGTCAAGCACTATGTGAAGTGATTTACTTTGGTTTTATGAAAGGCATTTTAGAAATGTCACTCTATTGTATCTTACTGTATATAAGAATTAACTACTGTGATACAGGCACAAGAGATGACTATATGTACTATGATCAACCCCATCAATTACTATTTACCAGCAATTAATGTGAAGTACTCTTGATATAAGAGATTTGAAGACAAAGGAGTAAACACATTATTTAAAAAGGTTGCATTTAATCCTAGATTTTTTTTCACTGTTAAGATAACGATATACTACAATATTTTCTTTTTAATAATAACAGCCTTTCAATTAAATGATGCAATCAGTATGCCACAAGTCATGTCTTTCTTTGGTAGGAGGAATTAGAAGGCCCAACATTCAATTGACCTGTTTCCAAATAATATACAGGAAAAAAATGAAGATTAAGTCCTCTAACAAGAGCAGTTTTCACAGTGCAGCATGCAAAGAAAAGGATTCCGTAAAAAGATGAGAGGGCAAGCCCTATTGTGCTGGCTCACTTAAATCTTATTTCCAATTCACTGAATGTGTTATTTGACTTGGCAAGTGAGTTGGTATGTGTATTAGATCAGCAGGGAGCCTAATCAAGGAGATGCCAAGTTTGCTGCAGCCCCTCTGTGCAGCATTAGCCTCAGCTAGTGACCTTAAGCAAAGTGGGTGGTTGAACCCATAAGAGAATAGCATTAACTTTTTACTTGAATTTCAGCCTGATTTGAAGTCTCCCTTTGTGCGTTATTAAAAAAAATGCAAAAAGCATTCAACAGAACAGAATATAGTCTGCTCAGCACCATGTTCACATGCAAAGCTTTATAGAAGCATGCCTCCATTAATGCTGACACATGCAAAAGAAATGAAAATCATTAACTCAGCTAAGGCACTTGATTTTGCAGCTGTAGAACAATTCACTTTGTAACACAGTAACTTGAAGTTGAGGGGTTTTGAGTTTTCTTTTTTTTTTTTTTTTTTTTATCCTGATAAGCTGTTGTTAATTGCCACAGAAATTATTTTCAAATATTAAGCACATTTCAAAACCAAAAATCCTACAAAACTGGTATGCAGCACTATTTTTATACCCCCATTTTGCTAGCCATTTGAGGTGTACAATTTTTTAAAAAAAAATTCTGTGTTTACAGATCCAGAGAGATTAGTGTAGCCTGCCCTTTCCAGTTTTTCTGTACTAAATTATATTCAGTCCATACATCTTGAAAAACTCAGCGTTACAAATAAGGATTTCTAATGGTGAGTTTTTAAATTTTTTGAGACAAATTTATTTTTGTCTTAAAAATACTCAATAAAAATTCTGGTTTTAAATATTGTAAGAGAAAAGTTTTTTTTAATATTTATGTTTTTCATTACCTGTGTTTCCAGTAAAATTAAAATTTGTATAAACACCCCTCAAAAAATATTTCAATAATTCTTTTACCAGGTGTAGCTTTTCTTAGCATTGCTCTTTTAGGTTGAAGATATAGCTCAGAGAAATTACCAAAGTACATTCTATAAATAATGCCAATGAACTGCTCTTATAAATTTTCAGTTTTCATTGTTTTCCCAATCTTATATTTACTAGATTTTTAAGCTAAGTAGCAGAATTAGTTTTCTGTTTCTCTACCAAGGGCCTTCCTGTATATCTATTTAATTATCCTCTACTCCCCAGTACTTCTATATATGTTCTCACTTAACTCTAGAAAAAAAGGTTTTCTTACTGTTCCAATCCAAATGAATCAAGAGAACTTCTTAAGTTCCCCCTCTCCAACTTCTTGTGTACAGCTCTGTCAGTGTTGTGTATCGGAGCTGCATTTCACATTTCATTTTCGCTGTGCCCTCTGCATGTCCTGTTTTTTTCTCCCTCCCAGTCAGAGATATGACATAAAGGACAGTAGGACCACATTCAGCTCTTTGTTCTGTTATTAAATTGCACACTTTTTAGAGTCTAGTATTCCTCCATAACCACAACGAAGAAAACTGGATTTTCTGGGGAAGACTATTCTGTAAGGTCTCCTACTCAACAATAAATAGCAGATTAAGTAGACAGATGTAAAATGTAATCTATTTTTCTAACACGGCATAACTTCTTTCATTGTATAATGAACAATCAGGGAAAAAAAAATCCATTTTTCCCCCCCCATAGTTGCAGGAATAGCTTATCAGAAACAGTTACTAATAAGTACTATACTTCAAACAAACTATTTTTATTAAAAGGTCTGAGAAAATTTCACAAACTTCCACTTATGTCAGGTACTGTATAAACACTGTAAAGGTATATTCATTACAATTTCCAGCCTTGGTCTTTTTGGGCCAGGTCATCTGGTTTAACATGGTAATGAACTCCTCCCCTTGTCCCCAGCCTGTCTGCAACAAGGGGTTCCTGCTGTAGCCCACCGTTAATACAGTACATGTCTTAGTCCTCCACTGACTGCAGAGGGACAGTCTGCTTCATCATGGTCCTCACCATGGGCTGCAAGGGAAGCTTGGCTTCCCCTGCTCCATGGTCAGGTCCCTCCCATGGGAGGGACCTGATTGAACTTCTCCTACATGGATGCTTCCCATGGGCTCTTCACAAACTGCTCCAGTGTGGCTGCCCCATGAGGTCACAAGTCCTGCCAGCAAGCCTACTCTGGGAGAGGCATCTCACATGTCACATCCTTCTCCTAGCATTCACATGCTTTGGCATGGGATCCTCCATGGGCTGCAAATGGATCTCTGCTTCATCATGGTCTCATCACACTTCACAGCCCCTTCAACTCATGTTCAGACAGAAGCTTCAGCCTCTCCAGTGCAGCAGCACAGAAAACAGTGGCAGTATCTTGGCCATCTTCCAGCTCAGGAGCATCACCATGGTTGTTACCAGAATGTTCTGAGGCACAATACAGTGAGGTGATCAGCAGTACATCACTACAGTGAGCAGTGAAAGTAAAAAGCAGCCACTAATGAGCACTCGATTCTAATATACAGTCAGGAGAGTGGGCCCCATGGCAAGCACTGCTCATTACTAACTAAACAGTAGTAACAGCTATAAATTCAATCTAGCACATCCCAATCAAATCTGTTGTTATCCTGAACCCTTTGTGTATCTAGTTAGGCATCAAAAGGACTGTTGTGTTTTAATCCCAGCTGTCAGCCAAGCTCTGTTAAAGTTCTCTTACTCCTTCGCCAGCAAGACTAGGGAGAGAATTGGAAGAGTAAAAGTCTGAAAACTTGGGATTCAGAGTAAAGACTGTTTAATAGGGAAAGCAAAAGCTGCACACACAAAGCAAAACAAGGAATTAATTCACTGCTACTGATGGGAGGGCAGGTCTTCAGTCATCTCCAGGATGGCAGGGCCCCATAATGCATTATGGTTACTTCTGAAGAGACACACCACCAAATGTTACCATTTCCTCTTTCTTCCCTCTACTTTATACATTAAGCATGATGTCATATGGTCTGAATACTGTTCTGGTCAGTTTGGGTCACCTGTCACAGCTTGTTTCCTCCCATACACACCCAACTTCCTCACAAGTGTGCAGACAACAGAAACAGCAAAGCCTTGGCTTTATGTAAGCCCTCTGCAGCAATAACAAAAGCATCACTGTATTATCAGCTGTGTTCAGCAAAAATTCAAAACATAGCCCATTTATGGGGCACTGTGAAGAAAATTAACTCTACTCCAACTGAAACCAGCACAGACAAAGTTTGATTTCTTGATAAAAACAGTGATAGGAAAACAAATAACTTTAGTCTAATGACTACATGAACCTCCCTGACTTTGTCTTACACATCAGAAAGAATATGGAAAATCCACAGTCCTATGATGGCTTAGCAGGAATGTAGCAGTTGTGCCATACTTAATTACCTGGAAGATGTAATAGGCAAAAAATACAAGCAAAACCCATTGCTAACAGAACGAGGATCTGGGGGTGTACTGAAGGATCTTCCTGGATATGGGTTCTTCGATCTCACATTGCTTGTTTTTTTCCAGACCTCTCAGTGCCTTAATTTTTAGGATTGCATATTGCAGGAAGGCAAATGGAGGGAGGGGGGGAAAGTCTGTGTATATGTAAAACTCTAATTTATTATTAATTCCTACAGATGATTTACAAATCCCCAGGAAGTAAAGTCTGTAAAAAAAGTGCCATTCCAGTCTGACCCACAGCAATACTACTGGATGTCACTGACATATCAGAGAGTATGGTATAAAGGACAGCCATATGAATAGGGTAAAATGAGGGGTTAAAAGTCACACTGAAGTTACTGAAAAGGCCTGCAGGGTCCTCAACCTTTATTCTTAATTGGGAGGAGAAGAGTTTTTACTGAAGACAAGTCTACAATGTAGGCCGGCAGCCCAACTGGGCAATACCCTTGATTTGTGCAGTTCACAGCACAAATCTCTTCTAATGTCTTCATACAAACCTTTTTTTTTTCCCCCAAATGTAGTTAAAATTATAAAAGTATAAAGGCAATTTATTAATTTTTTTTAATAAAACTTTGACTGCAAAAAACACTTGAAGTTAGTAATCATTTGCGGACTCCTTTCCCCTTTCTCGCTGCAGGACTGAGGGCAGTAGCACAGCTGGTTGTCAGCGCAGTCCTTATTACCAACACCAGTTGTTGGTTGAAAAAGCCTACTACTCATATCTGGCTACATTTCTTGACACAAGATGTTAGGAAAAAGAAACCCTAACCTTGTGATAGTAAATTTGCCTGGTTTTTTTATATTTCAACACAAACCTCCAAAGAAGAGGAAATGATTAATTATTTTATATTTGATTCTTATTTAGGGGCAGATTTAGTAAGGGAAAAGAAAAATCTCTCCTCTCACGTGATCTTCCGGAGAGGTACTATACTTTGGAGAAAAAAACATGGCAAAGAGAGCAGCGAGAAAATTGAGAGCAGTAACTGAAAAACATCTGTAATTGGGGATTCCATCACAAAGATTAAGCTTAATTAAAGCAAAGTAACGTAAATGAAATCAACCAGAAAACACTAGTGCTAGAACTGGATCTAAACACGTAAATAGATAAACATCATTGGTCAAAGATGTGTCCTGAAACATATCAGCAATTGCCAAGAGAAACAATATGCAGATATATTTAATCAAGCTAATACTTCAATTACATGGAAAAGAAGATCAAATAATTTTTATATTAGTAAAAACAATATCTGTTGTATAAAAGATATTGTTAAGAAGAGAGTATTTATTAAAAAATTACCAGATGAGATACTTCATTAGGTCTTGAAGCTTCATTTCTGATTTGCTGAAGGAAAAGGAAGACGATTTCACAGAAAAGAAACAATATGAACTGTACCTGAAGAAATTACCTTCCTCTTAGCAGGAACGTCTCTCCTCCAAAACTATGAGAAGACATGGTAGGCCAGTGGGATTTTTCTCAAATATAGAGAGGCAACAATGATTTTTTTGTGTAGAGATTAGAATCAGTTAAAGTGGACATTCATGTCAAAATAAAGCTTTTATCACAGTCTGCCAAACTTGATGCTAAAGCTCACTTAATCTATTAACAAAAGCAAAATCTGTTCTGTGAAAGTGTGCCATAATCTGTAAATACCGAAGTAAATGCAAGTATTACCAAAGTTAAAATGGAAATGTCAGCTGCAATTCAAGGAAAATACTCTGACCTTAAATAGGACTGATTGTCCCTGTGTTTAATCTGAGGTGTTAATTTCAGTTTCATGAAGAGAAATATAAACCTCTGGACATGCAGGAGGGGTACTATCTTTGAAGGCTAGTTTCTCGATATTTTTGACTGAAGAACTGAGATCATCAGCTGAGATCAAATGCTTAACTCTTTGATCAAGTCCACTATGATGAAGCCCAGCTGTACAGTGTCACAGTTCTTCACAAAGTCACGTGCCAATACAGGCCTTCCATATCTTGCTCATTTCCAAAAACATAAATTGTTTTGGATTAATCTTGTTTTGGTCTGGTTTTTTTTTCTGGTTGGTGTTTTGCCTTTATTTTTTTTAAAGGTGGAGATTACTGCCATGCTTGTAAAGAACAGTGAGAATTTTCTCTGTGCATAGAGAAAGAAAAATTTTTTTCTTCAAAAAAGAATTTCTGTTAGTGCATATTTTTGGCTGAACAGCTGTGGATGGACAATCTTCTACAACATGGCACTCTTTGGCCTGCCATAGACTCTTCTACAGGTTTCTGTCCAGGGTAAAACACTAGTCTGCTGCCAGGATTAAGCAAATTCTATCAAAAATAAATAACATGGTGATAAAAATGTATAAAATGTGATAAAACATTCTGAAATATTACTGTACGTGGAAATATATGTTTAGAACAAGTTGCATAGTTATTTTACTGAAATTCTCCTTATTTTATTCTAGCCTTTGGTCCAGAAAGGTCATGAGACACTTAACACAAAACCCAAAAACTTGTATGAACAAGGTTATTTTTTTTCCAAGATTACTGCTGAAAAATTTTATTATTTAATTAATGAAAATGTTGACCATTTAACATGACAGTACCTATTATACTTCATCAAAGACAAGCAAGCATGGTTAAGGTTACCAGAAGGAAACTTTTAAAACGACATATAAATGTTTTAATTTCATGTTATCTGGTACTTTTCCTACAGCACTACATATCACCATTAAACTGCTTAATTAAGAACGATGCTTTCCTTCTAGTCTGGTTCTAAAATGCAAGTGTTTGCCTGCTGTGGATTTCTGTTCATTATGTGCACACAGGAAATCAATTGATTTGCAATTTAAAAAACCTCCATTAATTCATATTTTAACTAATAGCAATCTCCTTTTTCGAATTACTAGGTCAATTTATTTGAAGGAAAATTTGAAGCTCTGTAAATATAAAAAAATTGTATTACAGTTCCTTCCATGTTTGGCCTTGTGTAATTCAGGTCCAGTTCTTGAAATCTGCCATATGCAGATGAACAGCTTTGCCTTAAGCAGTCTTCCATCTGCACTCCTCCCAGGATTAGTTCATAAGATATGCAAGCCTCCACCTTTTCCCTTCCAGTTGCTATTTTTAAATAATCAAATTCTTAGTTAATTTCAAAGTGCAACACTCTGAGGATGCATATAGCTTCAACCGACAGACATTAATTTAAATTTGTTTGGCTATAAAACTATGGCACTGTTTGTATCAGTGTAAATCTACCTTAGTTTACTTTCTACTCTATCAAGTGATTTGTATTTTACTTTGAGCAATGAAGTTTGGTTTGTGAACTAGTTAGCAAGCTTCCCCTTCATCCCCCCATTTTTTTGAGAAGAAAGAGGTCAGTAAACAGAAGATACTGTCTCTTCATAAATTCAAATCATAAAGTAATTTCTAATAAGAAGTTCAAAAGAGGTTAGAAAACAAAAATCCATTTTTGGAGTTTGGTGCATCATCTCATTAAGGGTAATATTGCAAGCCTCCAATTTGAAAAAGGCACTGACTCAAATTTGTAATGATTTCACTTTCAAATTTCTTTTATCTCTGCTGCTGGTACATCAACAAATGCAAGTGCTTCAGATATACAGGCAGACTAATGAGCATTGCAGCTGATTACTAAAATATTGTAATACTTCCCAAGGCAAAATGACATATTTTTCAAAATTAAGAAGACAGAATACTTCTTCTTTACTGCTATAATGTATGACCTCAGTCTAAGCCTCAAATCCTGCATTTCCCAGTACAGTTGAAGCAAGCAGTGTTTAATTAATGAGGATTAATTTTGTTTTGGGAAAGGTTCTAATTTGTTTTGGTCAGTGTGTTCACTATGGCTGTAGAGATCTTAAAGTCTATCATGTGGTTTCAAAAATCTCAAGTTCCTTCTATTCTTCAGTAGTCCTTATGTGCAATTATTTTTTATTGACCACACTTGTAGTTTGAGAATTAGAATTACAAAAGTAATTTAAATGTTATGCTTTAAAGGGAGAGAAAAACTTGTAACAATGCTCTAAAATTTTTTCCCAGGAGACATGGCACCATTTCTCAGCACAGCTCTTGTAAAAGACAGCTGTAAAAATACTCTAATGTCTCTTTCAATATTTATTTCTGCTGGATGGGCTGATAGCCAGAATTGGACAAGGCAAGGGTTATTATGAAGGGGGATCCTCAAATTTCAGGGCACAAATGTCTTGAGCTATGGGCTTTATTTTAAGTGCCCTGAGAGAGAAATCTAATGCAAAGAAGGAACAAAGATATTAAAAGACACCTTTGCCTCCTGTCTCCCTGTTCTGCAGGTTCTGTGCTATGTGTCCAAACAACCCTACAGAAACTGTACTGAAAATTCAAAATAATTCTCTTGCTGTCTCCAGTGAAACACAGCGGCTGGCTTTTCCTAAGATTTAAATTCAGCAGCTCAAATTTGCTAGCAATTCTGATTCCCAGGATTTCCATGGAGCCAGATTTGTCTTTGACGTGCAAGTCCAGTAAAACGCGTGTTAATATCTGTCAGCATTTATGCAGCATTTATGCAGGGAAGTGGGCACATGCTTAGAACCAGATGAAGATTTTTAAGAAATACTTTTTTACTGAAATGGAGCTGCAGGGAGTGGACAGTATTGAATTTCCAAACAATTGTAACCATCTGACCACCTTTTTTTTTTTAAATAATACTTAAAAAAAACCCCCTCAACGAACCCCAGAAAATTCTTAATATGACCCACAATATGAGACATCTGTGGTCCTCAACAGTAGAGAACAACTAGCAACATCTCAAGGGACTCATCACATAATTCAGAGACTTTTTTTTTTTTTTTTTTTTTTGGCTCTCTTTCATGCTGGGTTTGAAGACAGATTGCTTTACAAGGTGCGTCATCCTCCAGGGAATAGCAATTTCCTTTTTCCTCTGCAACAAAACAAATGGAACTTTAGAACTGTTTATCTTTGATCAAAAGTATATTACTTAATACACCAAATAAACAGCTTTAAAATTTGTCATTGAAGTTATTGCTTCCTGTGGCAATTTTTAGTGTTTTTACATTTGCTGGGCAACTGGTAACAAGAACGGCTGTCCTTGCCAATTGCTTTTTATTTTTGTAATGATCTTACAACAAACATTTTGAAATATGAGCTTTCTTTGAAGTAACTAGATAAACTACCATGCTGTCAGGAATAACACAACACTTCCTCACTAAATAATCATGGAAACTCAGGCAACAGCCGCAACCTATACACATAATGCATGAAATGATACAGAACACACATTGTATGTTTCTGTGGTAACATGCTTCATCCAGGGAGACCAAAGCCATGATCAGAGTATTTAAAACAGAGCAATGAACCCCCCCACACCCCTGTGTCTCACGTGGCCAACCATAAACCCAAAAGCTTTTAGAAAACAATTTTGCAAGATTTGTAAAATCAAAGTATATCTTCTTATTAGACTCTTAAGACAACTTATCTGTATTTTTCTGATTTATAAATAGGTGGATGATGTATTTTGCAATGCTTTATGTTACTATAACACATATTCATATTTCATTCTCCTTGTTGTGTAAGGCTGTGGTGTAATATTTGTCTTTTCAGAGCTGTCACGTTGTGTCATGGTTCTTTATTTTTGCTTGCCATTTTTTCACTTTAGTTTTCATTTTCTATAGGTGTCACTTCATATCTGAAGTCTGGTGTGACATTATGACTCATCATAGTCCTGGTTTACTGATCACAAGCTCTAAGTCAGCTCTCCCCTTTCCCTTAAATTCTATGGAAAAACCCTCTTTGATCTAATGCTTGTCCTTTTAGGTCTCCAAAAGAATAATTTTTGTCTTCATTTGGCTCTGAGGCAATTTGAATCTTGTGTCTTGGACTTCATTACTATTTAAAAAATTCACCTTTTGCTGGAGAGAGTTACAAATTTGGACACCCAAACACACTGCAATTTATCAACACCTTAATATGTTTTTAAGAGGCGTTTGGTGTCAGAAATGAAAGAAAGGAGAGTATAATTAAGATTTTTCCCAATAGAGCAAAATTTTTTCCTGACGCTTGGATGCTACCCAGCATAGAAATTCTTTTATTTCTTCATTTTAACTGTGCTGAGGGATTTTTTACAAGTCCTAATCTTACTCAGTGTACACCTTTTTTTTTCCTCTGGTACTGTACTCTGTACTCACAGATGCTCTTTGTGACTCATTTTGTTTTACTTTAAAGGAAAGATTCCCAGTGTTTGGAGAGTAGCAACAACTATTTCGGAATGCCATCCACTTGTTCCCTCTGACATTCTGAATGTGATATCTACACAATTCTCTAAGGTCTTCATAAAATGTTGCATTGCTAGGTAATACAGAGAAGTTAAAGCATAGTCATTTACAGCTGCAGAATAACTTCATTTAAGCTAAAACGGGATTTCTCTCTTGAGTTGTTGTCCATTCATTTCTGTTAAAGACTGTGGAGATGCTCTAGATAAACTACAGTCTAGACTGGTGTTTTACTGTTTATTACATTCCTAGCTGAATTTATACACATTTAAAGTGTACTCTTGATCAAAGCTGAAAAATTACCACAATCATAAACAGAAGTTTACATTCTAGAACTCAGTATCATTCAGCTTCTTTAGAAAAAACACACAATATCAAAAATCTTTGAAAGTGTTTGATTATCTATTAAAAAATCCTAAACATCCTTAAAATGAATAATATATACTTTATTCTACAGTAATTACTTGGGGGATGCAATTTTGTGTAAATTTGTTGGTAATACTACCTTGAGAGAAACATATATTAAGTTCTTCTGGGGAAATCCCAAGCTCAGCTGACTTCATACATCCATTCATTCTGGATTAACTAGTTTTTAGATCTGCCCCAGTGATGTAAGGTTCTGAAAATATGAAGGATTGTTGTTTCTTCAGTCTTTCTTTTCAAAAGTATTCCTTGAATATCTGCCCAGTGGAGCAGAACTTCTACCAGTATATCTCAGATGTGAAAATTTAGGATTATTATGAGGTTTAAATTCTGAGTTTGTTTTTTTCCTGCAGATATACATGGACCCAGGAAATTTCTGAAATTGAAATTATGAAGGAAGTTTTCTTGCAATAATTCTGCTATGTACCTTTTATTGCTTTTAATCCAGAAACACAGATGTGGGTTTTGAACAGGAAAACATATGAATCAGAAGTACATCTGCAAAGCAGGGTCCTAATTTCCAAAGGATAAATACAACACTCTACAATTTCTTTTGTTTCTGGCTTTCTCCCACATAAGTTTTTGTGTGGGCAAAATTTAAGGATGCAAAACTGATGGCAAATCATAATATGCCAGCCACCCAATCAAGACTTTGTTTTTGTTTTAATTTAAAGTATAGATTAAAAGATACCTTAGCAGTACCAATATAAGTGGCCCATGGACAATGATTGCCGCTTTGCTTCCCCAGCTAGCTGATGTTGAGAGTGAGGGGTGGCAGTATGATGATGATAATAACAGCACAACCCAATGCAGTTTTAAATACAAGATTGGATAATAGCTGGTGCCCTACACCATTGTCCTGCTTCTGGCCAGGACAAGGTTAATTTTTACAAATTTGGGGGGAGAGAAGGGGGCATGGCTGGGCTGTTAATGTTGTTCTATACCGTCTCATGTAATCTACTGGGGATGGAAGAGGAGGTCCCTTCCATGTCAGATAAGATCACAAAAAGAGGAGTTGGATAATGTTGAAAGTGAGAACTTGTGTATGAATTGTTCATTTCTTGTACTTTCTTTTATTAGTTTTGTTTCAACTTATAGGACCCTCATAAAATGACAGATCATTTGCAAGGAGAATTATGTGGGAACTCCAGAGAGGAGCAACTCAGTGCAATGTACTGGGCCCTAGCCACTTTTTACTGGCCACAGTTTAATACTAGACTGCACTCTCAGGGGAAGGAGGAGGAAATTAGACAAACAGGCATCATGACCACTCAAACTCAGCTAAGCCAGAGGAACAGTCTGTGCTGGTAGCAGTTTCTCTATACAGAAGAATAGGTCTACGACCAAATCAATTTGCATAGTGAGGAATGAAGAGGGAGCAGGATCCTCGCTACAGGAGGAGATAATCACCAGTCCCTATCCATGAGTGAGCTGTGAGATACGTGAAAAAGTTTACGCTGCCAGTCGGGTGAGCCCCTGCTGAACTTGATTGCTCCAATGCTGGGATATCATGGCCCATGATATGAAACTTGATGATAGTGAAGCCAAGCAGCAGGCATCTCTGTCCCAGGATATGGGAAGAGTTCAGAAACTCAACCTCTGAAGGTGACTCTGAACAGTATTCTGTCAAGGATGATCTAGTAGTGCACCCAAGAAGGTGGAACACCATGGAGAAACAGTGCTTCAGGTGACCACCTAACTCCAGCAATATGATAATCTTTTTTCTACTTACAAACCTGCAGCTTACAAACCTGCAGCTTGTCTGTGGAAGGCCTGTTCAAAACAGCAGAGACTTGAAAGGCTCGAGCAAGTTAGAGAGGAAATATTCCATGCTCCTCCACTATGGACCAGAGTCTTTGCTATTGGGAACAAGTACCCTCCTGCTCAAGAGAGAGGGTACAAACTACAAGGTTTTTGCTGTACAACCACAGAGAGGATGTGGGGAAGTGAGATAGAAAACTCACCTCATGCATGGGTATGTGAGTTGAGAGAAGGAGCAACTGCCACTGGAAATTCAAGGACAAATGCCACTCCAGTTTCAAGTGAGGAAGTCATCAGAACAGGAAGGCTGATGTTACTTCCAGTCCCCTTGAAGGGACCTCCAGTTCATATTTGCAAGAAGTGAGCAATCATGACCAGTGAGGTCCAACCAAGTGGAGGAAAGGGACAATCATGTTTGTCCGACTTTGTGGATCCAGTGGCCTAGAACATCAGATCCATGACAGCGTAAAACTTCAGTTGATCCCAGAGCACAATTGTACCTGACACCACCAAGACATGTAAGGGCAGAATGTGTCGCTGTTTCTGGGATGACAAGGCTGCCTGGATAGCTGACTGTACTGGGAATTGAAGTGACCCTGACTGGGAGTGAATGGCAAACACACCCCATTGTGACTGGTCCAGAAACCCTGTGCTTCCTTGGCGTGCATGATGTCAGTATTGGGTTTTTCAAGGACCCAGAAAAGCCATAGTTGGGTTTTTGGGAGAGCTGCTATGTAGACACAGGAAATAAAAGAGCTGAACACCTTACCTTGTCTCTCAGAGGACCCTTATGTTGTGGGACTGCTGATGGTCAAAGAACAAAAGATATTGATTGCTGCTACAACAGTGCTCCGTTGACAATACTGCACAACCAGGACTTTGTGACTCTGATCCATGAGATGATTTGTGGTGAGTCAGGGGTTGTCAGTAAGACTGGCTATCTGTTTAAGAGTCCCATACAGCCAGTGTGTAAGTCCAGTGGACAGTGGAGACTGACAGTGGACTATTGTGGCCTGAAGGAAGTCACATCACCACTGAGCGCTGCTGTGCCAGACATGCTGGAACTTCAGTATGAACTGGTGTCCAGGACAGCAAAGTTGTGCCACCACTGACATTGCAAATGTGCTCTGCTCCATACTTTTAGCAGAGGAGTGCAGGCCAGAGTGCTTTCACCTAGAGGGGCATGCAGTACCCCTGGAACTGACTTCCCCAGGGGTGGAAACACAGCCCCTGTATTTGCAATGGTCTGATCCAGACTGCACTGGAAAAGGATCAGGCTCCAGAACACTTACAGTACATCAATGACATCAGTGGGGGAACAGCAGACAGAGTTTTTTGAGAAAGGGAACGAAAATCCAAAACCTCCTAACAGCCAGTTGTGCCATAAAACAAAGTAAGGTCAAGTAAGTAAGGAAACTGAGTTTTCAGGAGTCAAATGGCAAGATGGATACTATCAGTTTCCAATGGATGTGTTCAACAAAATTGCGGCCTTGCCCCCACCAACAAGCAAAAGGGAAACACAGGCTTCCCTAATTCATTTGGGGTTTTGGAGGACGAATATTCCAGATGACAGTTTGATTGCAAATCCTCTCTATCGTGTGACCCAGAAGAATGATTTCAAGTGGAGTCCTGAACAGCTGCAAATGTTTGAGCAAATCAAATAGGAGATTGTTCATGCAGTAGCCCTGGAGCCAGTCAGGACAGGACAAGATGCAAAAAATGTGCTCTACACTGCAGCTGGGGAGAGTGTCTGGCAAAAAGTACCCAGGGAGACTCAAGGACAACCCCTAGGGGTCAGCAATCAGGAATACAAAAGATTTGAGAACTGCTGAAAAAGAGATCCTGGGAGTTTATGAAGAAATTCCAGGTGTTTCAGAAGTGATTGTCACTGAAGCACAGCTCTTCCTGGGACCCTAACTGCCAATGCTGGACTGGATGTTCACAGGTAAAGTCCCTTCCACACATTATCCCACTGATGATATTTGGAGTAACTGGATTGTGCTGATCACATAGCAAGCTTGTACAGGAACCCCCAATTGCCCAGGGATCTTGGAAGTCATCATGAACCAGCCTGAAGGTGAAACTACCAGAAGATGAAAAATGTTACACTCTCCTCACTAATGGTTCCTGCAATATTGTAGGGCTACACTGAAAATAAAAAGCTGCTGTATGGAGTCTTATGTGGCAAGTCACAGAAGCTATTGAGGGACAGGGTGGATCAACTCAGGTTTCAGCAGAGCTGAAAGCCATCTAGCTTTCAGACAGACTGATTGAAAAAGACCAATTGGCAGAATAGAAGTAAACCTGATGCCTTGGAGTGGCTACCTGGAACAGAGGCTAGACAAGATTAAGAGAATAAAACATGGTATTTATTAAAGGGCTTCAACAGGTACACCTTGGGCAGTCACAAGGTGTGTGACTTCCAAGAGGCTACACCCAAGGTGGGTGATGGCCACAAGTTTTTCAGAAAATTATAAGTTTGGTCTATTTTCATATTGGGGGTTAATCCTCCAATTACAGCTTCAGGTAATAAAGTCATATATCCCCAGTTTGCTCCCCCCACCCAGTTTTGTTTACACTTTTCATGGCCTGAGACAGAAAAGTGTCCTTGAGTCCCAGGCCTAGAGAGGGATTGTTTTGTCTGAATAAAATGGGAGAACAGTAGATGACAGTTTATGGAGTTATATACTAAAGCAGTGCAGGATATGAAAAATACAAAAGCTAAATCCTAAGGCGTCATTCCCCCCATTGAGGCATCATTCCCCATCCCAAGTGGGCTGCTGAATTTTGAGAAGACATGGCTGCCTAGGTAGAGAAGCTGGCTGTAAAAGTATATTGTGTGGATGCACTTGTACCCAGGAGTTGGGCTACTGAAGAGCATTTCAAGAATGGACAGGTGAATTGGGCTGCCACGATTAAACTGTCTCAGGTGGATGTGGATGAGGACTGGGAGCATAAGGGTGAATTACTTCTGGCTGGTGAGCCTATGATGCTGCAGGGCAGCAGGGAAGAGAAGTAACAATACAGATGGGCTCATGGCTTAACTATGGGGTGAATTTAACGATGGACACTATTTCCCAGGTGATCCATAACTGTGAAACATGCATTCTGATCAAGCAGGCCTAGCAGGTAAAGCCCCTGTATTGGGTGGGTATCATATTCCCTGTCATGCCTCTGGGAAATTTAAACAGTACAATGGACTGTTAAAACCACTTTGAAAGCAATGGGTGGGAGGACATACAAATAGTGGGAACTACATTTGGTGAAGGTCACCTGGTTAGTTAACACTAGAGGCTCTACCAATAGAGCAGACCCTGTTGAATCAAAACCTCTATGTACCACCGAAGGGAATAAAGTCCTCATGGTCCATACAAGGAATATAGTAGGGAAGAAAGCAGATTAGTCCTGCTTCCAACAAAGACAAGGATGTGGGTGCACTTGGTGAGCAATTCAGAGGGACAGGGAAACCCTGTGCACCTCAAGGGGACTTGATCCTTGAGTAAGAACAGTCTGTAATGTTTCATTGTATAGTATTGCTTGATGAATGACCCTGCAACTGTGTGTTATAACTGCCATGGACAATGAGTATGGACTGATACATCAATTTTGAGGTCTTGATGCAGCTTGGAACCAGCTGACAGCACACCAACCCTCCAGCCCTGGAAGACATCTGGGTCAGATAGAAGTCGCAGTCATGGACTAATTGAACTCCACAGACATCTTGGAGGGACACACACTGACAATGGAAATGGTACCTATGCTTGTGTGGGTATATATACATGCTTACGTATATATATATGTAAACGTATAAAAATGTATATAATTGGAAGGTATAGGATCTGGCCATGACATAGATGTTATAGAAAATAGAGGTGGATGATTTTCTGATTCTGGTCAAAACATGGTTAATTTTTCCAGCAGGCAGGAGGGGGCATCGCTAGGACCTAGATGTTATTCTATACCAACTCATGTCATTTTCCATGGAAAGGAACCCTTTTGGATTGGGATTGCAGAGGGAGTGGTCGGGTGTTGTTGGGAATGAGGACTTGCATATGAATAATTTTCTTCTTGTGCGCTCTTATTAGTTTTGTTGGTTTTACTATTTGTTTTCTTATCTCATTGATGTTTCCAGTAATTCTTTCCTCAGCCTGTGATCTTTATGTTTTGTGCTTCCAGTTCTCCTCCCCATCCCATTGTGGGGGGAGGGGAGAGTAAGTGAGCATGGCATAATTGAAAGTGGCTTCAGTAGGAACCTTAAATTGGAGAATACCATTCCTAAACCATAACGATTAATCTAACATAAGTACATATATTAAGTACATATACTTTTCTATTCTACTTACTCTCTCAAGCATGCTCACTAAGGTTTAGAAAATTTTATAAGCCAAAACCTTGGGAAGAGAAATCAGTGTAGTTTAGGCTTAAAAATCAAATGTCTTTTAGACAAAAAATATTATCCTGGTCACCTTATGCAGGGTGTCCATGCAGACACAAACATAAACCCCTGAGTACACATGTATCCATGGGTTTACGAGCATGGAAACTATTTTGAACTTAGTAGAAGAAGCAGCTGTGTATTTGCAGTTGTCAAAGTCCCCAGCTGTGCCTTCTGTGTAAGATCATGCAATGCTATCTCCATATTGTCAGGAGAACATATTAATTTTGTACCATTTTCTGTTCCCTTTACGCTCTTTGTCATGAAAATGAGCGTGTATAATGCAGAGAACATGAGAGGCATTAACATTCGATGATACTTCACTGTCAAAAATAGTGGTCACATAATGGAAGTGGCATGTTTATCCACTCTCAAGGCCAACATAGGCATGGAGAATTAAAAATGGCATGGCACTGCTATACTGCATTTTTTGGAAAGGATTATATTTTATGCAAATACAAAAAACCATTATGGTTGACAGGAAAAAATTATTTTAGTGAACTGACAATGTTCCAAAATTAATTCCAAATTTCCACATATTTTTCCCCCAAATTTTAGAAATTGCAAAATATTTTTTTTCTTGAAATAGCTTTGTCTGTGTAGGACTTTGTCCATGTAGGCCAGAATCATTGGAGGAGCTTTTGTGGCTCAAGCACAAGCCTCTTTGAAAATTCCTTTCAAATCCTATTTGTGACAAGTTAGTTCTAGCCCACTATTTTAACAACATCCTATTTTGTTGTTGTTTCTGAAACCCATCCTCTGTGTGCCATCCTCTAACCCACAGGATATTTTGCAGCTAGGCAGTAAGGACTGGAATGAAAAGAAAATGCTGAGCAACACAAACACTCATTACTTGGCTATCTGAATTTTCATACATAATTTTCAGCTGATTTTGCATGGTTGAACATGTAAATCAAACACCATGACTGCTGCCAGCTTCTGTAGTAGCAGCTGCTCTACCTGGCCTGTAGACCACCACCTCCTGTTTCCAAGCACAAGTCAGAGAGGAACAAGTTTTTTCCAGCCCAACTCCTGAGCTCCTGATGAGCCAAAAGACAACCCCATTGTGTCAATGATGTAACTGGATCATGCAGCTGTGAAACACAGCATAATTTCCTCATACTACTATATGGCTTAAAACAAACAAATAAACAAAAAAAAAAAAAAAAAAAAAACAAAAAAAAAAAAAAAAAAAAAAAAAACCAAAAAAAAAAAAAAAAAACAAAACAAAAAAACCAAAACCAACAAAAAACCTTCAAACCTCATTACTCTGGATCTAGGCCAGGATTTTGTGTAAGAAGAGATGATCTGATAGCTCTCAATTTGTCCCCAAATCTTCAAGGATAGATTACTGCGTTGCCATCCATTCACAAGATGGCCATGAGGGCAGTTTAACCACATTGCTTTTGCACATTAAGATTATAGGAAAATAAAATATTTATCTATCATGCAGCACAGGAATCCAAAAAAAAAAAAAAAAAAAAAAACAAAAAACAAAAAACAAAAAAAAACCCAAAAAACCAAAAAAACCCACAAAACCCTGTAGCAGTAAGACAGGGATGCCTTCAAGGCTTAGGCTGGGAGAGAATTCAATCCAAAAATAAGCTTGAAGATATCAAATTGATATTTCTTCACAGTCTGGGCACAGAATCAGTGATTTCCCAGTATATTATCACAGTGATGGTTGTCCACACACTAGAGGTCTCTCCTTACTTTGGAGATATCATGTTATTGTACTTGTCTTCCTCATCTCTGTGGCTGGAAATGTAAGAGGTGCAAACACAACCAAGGATCTCCTGAACCATCGTATCCACCTTCTACCTCAGGAAGGTACAGCATGTAACATTTTCATGTGGTGAACAAATACTAAACTCCTGAATTAGAAAGGGCAAGAATACCAATAAAACAATGTCTGTCTAATGGTAGACATAATTGTCAAGATCACTGGTCATGAAGTAATGGGTTTTATCAACAGCTTATAGTAAATCTCTCTTATGCTCCTCCACTTTATTACTTTTCCCTAGATCATTTTGCTTCCTCTGTGTTCTTCTGAAATGGTATTCTAGGAAGTTCAAAATTATTCTGATAAAGAAGAAAATTCATCTCTTCCTTATTTATTTAGCTAAGACCCATCTAAAACCCTGATCTTTCCTATCAACACTATGTGTATATTGCAGTGCCCACAGGAGCATTTTTGGTTTTGATAGACGTGAAGTATTTAAGTTCGGACCAAGCAACATAGTCTCAGAAGGAATTCTCACCTTCTGAGTGGAAGCAGCACTAACAATCTTGTGCTAAAGAAAATGAAGTATTTTCAACAGCCTTATTGTACCTGGAAGTCCAAAACAACAAATATTACAGGATGTCAGCTGAGTTCTCTCTCAGTACTTGCAATATTACTTATGCAGCTGAACAGAGTGAATCATCAGATGACTCAACCTCCAAAACACCATTATAACAGTAAATAAATAAAGCCTTTCCCTCACACTAAGGAATTGCATTCATTCAGACAGCCTTACTGAAAAACATGATTGAGAGTAATTTGAAAAGAAATAAATGCAATTTGAATTTTTAAAAAACTCATCAGCGCTGCTATGGTTCCCATGAATAAAAAGATCTGATTTGTTAAGTCTCTTTAACCTTCAAAGATGATTAGGGAGTAATTTTTGTTGCTGCTGTTGCACAAATGGATAGATACATTTTCCAGCAAGTTTTGGAGATGGGCTGGAAGCAGGTACAATTAATTCAGTACATATAATTTACTGCATCCTTGCTTCTTTCACAGAAAACCTTGCCAACTGATTCCAGGCAGAAGATTGGATTTGGTTCTGCAAGCAGCTGCTTAACTTCCCACTTTGCTGGAGGTAAGATGTCACAGTAAAGCAGCTGCTGAAAGAGTGGGAGGGAAACACCAGTGAGCAGAAACAATTGTGTGGATAAAAAAAAATAAAAAAGGAAAAAAATACAGGAGTGGCAATCTTTCTTCTAACAGATTGGGCTATACTAAAGCTATTCCCTAAAAAAAACCAGTATGACCATAAGTTAACCTTGAAATATGTGAACTCTTGGAAACTTACACTACTCAGAAAACCAACAAAAAACCAATTTACCAATGATATATTATTCTACTGAAAATGAGTTCTGTGATCAAATTTGACACACTCAGAGATCTGAGGGTCATGAAGATTCAGTGCAGATTTAATCTTAACTGATTCTGCCTTAAATGCATTAAACCTGTCTTGTGAGAGATAATAATTAATTACGTCAATATTGGCATAAATTAGAGTTCTTAGGCTCAAACACAAATTAAATAGAAGTGGGGAGAGCTAAGAAAAAAAAAATCTGGAATTCCAAAAGTCAATAAATAAATGAAAAACCCAATCTTTGGTGCAGCAGTAATCTGCTGAGATCAATGGTACTCTATTTAAATATCTATCCTCATAATTTTACTTGCATAATTAGGCATGACTCAAATAAGTCAAAGTAAATTGCCAGTTATCACATCTAATTAACTGGTTTTTAGAAGATTTTAAAGCTGTGTATTTTTCAAATATGGTCAGAGCCCGAATTAATTTATAGGTTGTTATATGACAGTGACATTGCCCTTTGGTTAAACACTTTGGAATACTCTAGAATACTCACTCTGATATTTCAGATGTAAAATAAAAAAAATAAAAAAAAAAACCAAAAAAACCCACAAAAACCACAGAATGCCCACAATGGCATCTTATAGAAGACATAACACAATTATAACACTTTAAAGCTTAGGAACTTAAAAAAAAAAAAAAAACAAAAAAAAAAAACCAAACCATTAAAGCTGTACTGCTCCTCTCATAACATGAATTCAGGAAAGTGAACTTTTAAGAAAAGTCCCATCTTTACAAATGCTGATAATACAAAGAAGCTAGCAAACCAATACTGAGTTATTGGTATTCAGGCAGGAGGACAAAGTATATTCCTGCAGTGAAAAAAGTCAGTGTAAACAAATACCTGTTCTGAAAGTAGAACTTAAATATATGTGACCCAAAGGCATACAAAGCATACAAACATGGGGCATTTTAGGTATGAGTGTTGTATAAGTACAGGTTATTATATACAATAATGTCTACAGTCTCAGTACTGTGATTCTCCACTTGTTAATAGGAAAATTAAAAAATCATTAATCATAAATCATAATAAATTAGTACATACATGTAAATTGTTTTCCTCTTCTTGCATGCTACAGAGATTCTAGGCATTAGAACTTCTCCACTGTTTTTTGTCCTTGCCTGTTTTTTGTCCTTTTTTATCCTAATTAAAACTATTGTTTTTGTTATTTGTTGCCTGAGGCAGGTTTAATTAAACCCAGATTTTTCTAGTGTATAGGCAGTCCATAATATCTATAAAGACTAGGAGAAACAACACACCCACCAAATCTAAACTGGCACAACTAGGTGGCATGCATATGTATAGTATGTACATTTTCATGGGAATGTTTATGTCTCCTTTCTGCCTGATTGCTTTTGCCACAAGCTTAACCTGTTTTTCGTTGTTCACCCACTCTGCATTTTTATAGCATACATAGGTTTTTTCCTTTTTATTTTATTTCTTGTTTTTAATCTTAAGAGACATTCAGACCCCATACTGATATTTCTTCATCAACACTATGTTCATTGAAAAATACATCAAAGAGAAAATGTGTAGGTTTGGATGTTGAATCAAAAATAATATACATTTGTTCATTATTAAACTGAGCTACCTTGTCCTCCAACCTCTCTCAAGCTTTGTCACAATCCAACAAAATAATAAAAGGAAAAATTGTTCTAATCTCATTTAGTAATGGAAAAGCCACTAAATTTCTGAGGCAAAAACTCTTGATATGCAAAAGTTAAGGTGTAGGTGCATATTGATCATACTAATCTGCTGTTAGTGTGGCAAGCCCTTGAACCTTTCTTATGAAAAAATAATCAATGACAACTTTGACCCATTTTAAATCTTTCTTTGCTTTTCTTTTTTTTTTTTTTCACTCCACTCACAGTCAGCATGAAGCCCTACTTCCCTTTAACTAGCCATATTGAACAAAGAAAGCATCTGCCTCATTCTTTTCCCCTACTGTGCCATTTTACACAGTAGAAGCTTAATTACAACTGATTTTCTAAAGCTCATGTGCAAAAACCACAGCAGAATTGTGAGCAGAACTCAGATTTCCCAGCCTGCTTTCATCCTTCCATAAACTCCTGTTTTCCTTGAACTCCTTCAGTGTGCAGTTGGATTAACTGAGCCTGCCACGACCATGCTCAGGTAGCTTTCCCTTTGAAAGGAAATAGTTGGTTAGAAAACATGAGAATTTCAGCAGCAAACACAAACCCAGCTACTTCCATGCCAAGCTTTGGTTTTCTTTCATGCTATGGCCCCTGGACCACACTGATAAAGCTGTGTGAGACCTCTTAGTAAATTGCATTGATGAAATGACCCCAAATTATCCCTCAAAAAATATTTTGTTTTACCTGGCTCATTTAAATAATGTTATTTCTAATATGAGGTCATCCATGTCATCCCATGTGGCAAAGGAATATATACGAATGACAGTGGAGTGACAAGGTCCTTCACCAGATTTGCCACAGAAGGCCACAAAAATCATATATTTGCTATTCATTCATCTAAAGAGTTTTCTGTCTTGTAGTTTTGCTGCTATGTCTGGTCCCAAAGAGTAATTTTCTGCTTTTATTGCTCCTTAATGACGTTAGATTTTTATCAGGCAGAGGCAGAAAAGCTGACTGGTCTTCTTCTATTTGGATTTATGAAAAAGACATTGACAACTCCTTGAACTTTGTTGCACACAAATCAAAATAAGAATTAAAAACAAGCTGTAAAACAGAAGCTTCTAGTCCTGGTTCTGGTCATAGCACCTTCCAGTCTCTGTTGAATCAACCCTGTAGTAATCAACAAAGGGAAAACAAGGTAGTCTTGGCTGAACAAGAGACACACTTTAAAAAAAAAAAAAAAAAAAAAAAAAAAAAAAAAAAAGAAAAAAAAAAAAAAAGTCAACGGACTTTTTGAACTCCCAAGAGGATGCAAACCTGGTGTGATTTAACATTTTAGATAGCATGCAGCTTAATAATTTACCAGATTCCCAGTGACCAACTGATTATCTATTCATAAGGGTTTTGTTTGAGTTGTTGGTATTGGCAGGTACTTGGCAAGGAGCAGGTGATTTGAATTACACTATATGTAGAAACTCTGAATTCATGCTAATTTATTACGCATGTCACCATGTGATAATCAATTGGTTAGCAGTATTTGTTAGTCCTGCCACTAATTTTCGTTTTTCCCAAGCCTTGCTTTGTATAAATTGATGACAAAACAGAAATATTTTCTACTGTGAAGATATCAAATTATATACAAAGGAACAAAACTTAACAAACTTAACTACTTAACAAACAAACTACTTAACAAACAACCAATACCAATAACCCCAAATACAAATTTTTTTAAAAAATGTCACTATTTGGCATAACATTTGTAGTAGAAACATTACTAGACACTGTGGGTAGAATATTTAATCTTGTATTGGCACATGCCACTGTGCAGTACAATTCGCTAATATTAATTCTTTCTTCCCTTTTTATTTTTACTGTCATCAAAAAAACCTCAAAAACCCTTTCAACAGCCAAGTGTCTAACAGGTGTAACAAAAGCCTTGGAAGTCTATAATGGCTGTTGATTCTGATACTGCAGAAATGTTAAAACCCCAAGATAATGTTTGGATAACTAAAAAATTGGTCCCAGGTCAACAAAGCTCAAGTTGTTCAAACAACCACTGGGATATTTCTCTTCCCATTAGTGTGCAAAAAAAAAGAAGTGAAAAACAAGGGAAGATGGATCAATGGGCTACTGTAGCACATGGTGACTCTTGGAAGTAGAAAGCCCAAGATGGAAAATACCAGGTCAATTTTTTACCCTGTTTGCCATTTAAATGATGAACACCGAGGCCATTTTTGTTGCAAAAAAAGAGAAAAAAAAGACTGTAAAAACACGCACTGTGTAATAATCTACAGAGAAAATAAAACATCTGAGTGAATCTGGTCTAATAATCCACTATATCTGATGTTTTATCATCTTAGGCAATGCATTTGAATGTAGTGCACCAGAGCAAAGTATCTTTTCTCCTGTGTGCTCCAGAGCTGCTAGGCTGTTTTTGAGTGAATTCAAAATGCATGAAAAATTCCTGATTGACAGCTCTGGATAATATATTTATCCACAGACCAGGTAGAGTCTAGAGAGCAGAAATGAAAACTTACTCCCACCTCTACCCTGACCTTTAGGGGCAGGTGAGGAGCAAGTTGTTTTGTGTTAGGGTCAAGTTCCATCATCTAAGGATGTTTTTATTGATTGCATGTTTTGCTTTGTTTATTTTATTTTTTTTAACAATTCTGTTACTTCAGAAAAACAAGAAGTATGCTACTGACAGACAGGATTTGTCTGAGTCAGAGCAAATCATTGGTTCTCCCCCTTTTTAAAGTAAGTGCTTCCTCATTCTTTCAGTTGAATTTAGCTCCTCAGGGTAACCCTGTCATGGTTAAGCTAAGGTAGAAACTTTTGATTGGGAAGAAATTGCCAATAAGTTATTGTTGCTACTGCAGGTCCTATGTGAAAACAGAGGATGATCTCTTAAAGCAGTAATTAATGCCCTGAGGCAGTAAAGTCAGCTCCATCACTGGTATGAAAAAGTTATCTTTTCCTCTTTGTCTCACTTTTGTTTTAATTTTTCTGAAACACTGTCTTGCTCTTCTTTCTTTTTTTCTTTTTTTTTTTTTTTCTTTTTTTTTTTTTTCATGCTGGGCTTGGTTCTTCCAGTTAAAATAAAACAGTTTGCTCTCCAAAGCAAAAGAAATGTTTTATAAATTTTTTTTTTTGCTCCCCTCATCAAATGTTTACTAATAAAATGCTGGTAATGAAAAGTAGATGTGTATCTACTAAAGTAGCCCAGGAAAAGTAAAAATGTATGGATGGGAAATGGAATTGCTACACAAAAAGTTAAATTAAATTCCCAAATTAAAAACTTGAGGTTTTGTCTACTGTGAAAGCTTAATACACAACAAGCTCTTGAACAAGCAACAACATAAAATGTGTGTTTTAAATGGATAAGTGTATTTAAGTCACAAGAAGAAAGCAGAATCTTGAAAGGTTGCACTAGAGATGAGATACATATTAAAAAGTACTGTATAGTAATGACCCTTGATTATAAAAGAAAAGCTTTTATAGATGCAAAGACTACTGTACTGTACATCTCTATGAGACATATTCATGATAATTTAATTCTTGAAGCACAAAGAAATCTTTGGTTGGTTGGGGTTTTTTTGTTTCTTCAAATTACAGATTTCTCATCTACAACTGATCAGAGAATGCCACTGCACTGGAAATACAGAGGTGGAAAATTAAATTCTATTATACAGGAAAAGTGGTGTTCAGGAATTACAGTGCTTCACATCACACCCATTTGCATTCAATTAGTTTTCTTTTTTTATTTTTTTTTCTCAGCACTGTAGAAAATGTTATTTTATTCAGGTTCTTATGCAACTTTAAAAATAATTTTAACCCACAGTATCGTTCTCACATGATCCTAACTCACTGTACACCAGAAGTTCTTATTGCAACATCAATTACAGTACAAGTGAGAAGCTTGTGAGACTCTGGATAAAAAAGGAAATCTGTACTGTAAACATAATGCCAAATACTTTCTTGTTTGTTTACATGCTCAATAACATGAAGGTGAACAGCTCTAGTGAGCTATTACTTTGAACCCTAATGAAAACGTGCACTTGTATTTAGCATTTAACCTAGGTTTGTAGAAGTGTTCTTGCCAGGACAGGGTTTTTCCAGAAGGTGCCATGGTTGGTACCCAGAGCTTCTTTTATACCACCTCCCATCATTGCTGGGAGCAGGGGAAAGGGATTCTCTTCTTGAGAAAAGGGGCTTGTTCTGGTCAAGAAAATGTGATATGGTTCGGTGATTTTCTGCATGAATCATTTATTTTCTTCTACCCTCTGTCTTAAGTATTGTTGTTATTGTTAATTTTCTTATCACATTGTTCTTTGCAGTAAATTGCTTTAATCTCAACCAGTCATATTTGCCTTTTGTGTCTCCAATTCTCTATAGCCCACTGCAGGGAAAAGAAGCGGGGTAGAAGGGGCTGAGAGAGAAAGAGTGGTGCATGGTTTAGAGAGTCTCAGTGGGGGCACTGTATTGGGGCTACCATTCCTAAAACATAATCGTAATAGAGTATTGACTACTAGAAACTAAGGGACCTGTTTCTTTCCCTCTAACCTAGACCAATACAAAGAAAAATACAGTAAAATCAATATCTGTAAAGCAATTCTTCAGTATTTGTATGGATTGCTATATGCCAGTCAGGCTTACTTCTTTGGGCTCCTCTGCTTCTATGGACAAACTTTTAACTAGAAAACAACAGTTTGAAGATAGAAATGGAGATCCTATGGAAAACATGCTGTAATCACTGAAAATTTTGTCACTGAATGCACTAACAGGTGAATGAAGGATATTTTATGTCCCAATTTAGATTCTTAAATCAGAAGGTGTCACAAACTGAGTCAGCTCAGATTTTCTTTTAATCACATAGCTGTAACTGACACCATGCCTTCCTCAGGAAAATCCACTTTTTAGCACAAAATTTTCTATTTGGAAAAGCTGAATGTATTCTGGATTTCCAGATATGCGATATCTTCCTTGCAGTTACTGGCTGTCAGACACATGGAAGTCATTTTGGTAGTATGTGCTCGGGTGAACTGCTCAGTATTGGCACAGCCAGTCTGCTTTTGCCTAGGCAGCATTGCATTTTGATGCTACAAGCACTGTACACATAATCACAACAGCATGTAATCATGGTACACTGTAGTGAAAGCTTTGTCTTTGTAAATATATCCAGTGTTTTCTGAAAGTACTGAAGTAACAACACTTCATAAGGTACATGTGTGCTATCCAAATAACGGTGGAATCTTCAGATCTCTGTAAAAATTGTTACCAGTGAGATTCACACCTTGAACAGGAGGACATCTGAGGCATCAGTAATGACATTTACTCCATCAATAGTTCTCTAACTGTCTCTGTGCTCATTGCTAACCCATTCATATGAGACACTACTTTTATTGGCAGTTATAAAGGTATATGCTTCAAAATAGGTATCAGTTGAAACTGAGATGGGCTTCCAATATTGTCACTTTTCGGGATTTGTGAAAATTTTTGTAATACTTTCTAGTATTACAAAAATACTTTCTAGTGCCTATTTATGTATGGTGCAGTTGTTACTTGAGCAGAAAAGGTGTCACTGACTATGTCCTAGACTGATGCTAAAATACCAGATAGTCTTGCCGGAGCAAGATGATGTGACACTCAAAACAATTTACATCTTTAACCCTTCTCTGTTCTTGTCTGCCCAACAAGTAGAAGATACCATGGAGCATGGTTTCTTACAGATTATAAAAGAAGTGAATTATTGCAGACCTAGGAGACAGGCCCTTGGAAGAACTGATTGGGAATTGTTTACTGATGGGAGCTTTGGACGAGATGGAAAGCAGCTACCTTGATATGAAGTAACTGCACACCTTGAGATAATCTTATTGGGCACATGCCCCTCTGGTGTTTTGGTCCAGAAAGCAGAACTAATTGCACTCATTCACACTTTGGAATTGAGTAAAGGAAAACACGGTAACATTTGAAGTGATTCAAAATATTCTTTTGGAATGGTACATACACATTGAGCCATCTAGAAGGAAAAAGTCCTTTTGACATCTCAAGGCACAATGATTGATGAAAAATGAAAAATAGTCCTTGGATTTACTTGAAAGAAACCGGCGCAAGTTACTGTCATGCATTAAAGAGCAGTTGAAGCAGTAAGAACAAGCCAGAATTGGGGAATCATTTAGCTGACAAGGCAGCCAAAGAGGCCACAATAAAAAGGACATTAGAAAACAAAGTTTTATCTTTAATACTCTTGCCAGAGATACTTCTCCCAGTAAAAGAAACCAAAGTAGGGCACTAAAGACTGTCAATTAATTTAAGCCTTAGGAGAAAAATGTGATTCACAAGGCTGGGCAGTTACCTTAACTGGGCAAATAGTAGTCCCTGAAGAGATCATTCATAACATAGTGGATTGTGAACTCAAAGCCACTTATTGGAGTACTTAAAAACTTTTGAAACATTTGCAAAATCTATCTAAATGTGGATCTAAAAGTACTCAGATTGTACAATCAAGAGTCCAAAAACTGATGGTTTGTGAAAGGAGCAACCCTGACTTGGCTACCAAAGCAGTTCTAGGAGCTATAAAATCTGGAAATATTCAAATGAATACAGGCAGATTGATTTTACAGAATTGTCCTAAAAGGGGGGTTTACAAATACCTTCTAGTTCTGGTGGATATCTTTTCTGTGTGACCTAGCCTTCCTTTGTTGCACCCACTAGGCTAGAGAAGTGATTAAAATACTTGAATCAAGTAATTCCTAGATTCAGGATACCTTTGGGGTGTCATCAGACAGAGATTTCCCTTTTATTGTAGAAGTGGTACTACTGGTTAGGGAAGCATTGGAAATAGCTTGGTATCTTCATACTCATAGGCAATAAGCTAGTGGCAGATAAGAGAGCTGAATTATATAATCGAATTGCAGCTGTATAAAATACATCAGGAAACCTCCTTAATATGGGTCCAAGCCTTGCCTGTTGCTCGACTTTGAATTCCAATTCAGCTGCCAGGGACCAGCAAAATAACCCTCTGCGAGCTGCTGTATGGTCAGTCCTGCCAAGTACCTTACATTCCAGGAAACAGACACATAAAAGATGGGGTCTATTTGAATAATGACCTCATTTCTTTTAGCACAACTTTACAGAATTTTCTCTGAGCAGTGGTGCTTAGTGAGTAGTCTTATGGGATTGGACACATCAGTGCATGAGTTCTTACCAGGAGATTGGGTCTACTTGACAGTCTGGGAAACTGCTTTGCTTCAGCCAAAATGTATTTGTACTGTACCAAGTACTATTGACAACTTTTACTGCATTGAAACTGAATGGAGTAAAATCATGGATACATTATTCCAGAATTAAAAGGTCTGAAGCCACTTGAGTAATTAAACAGCTGTCTGAGAAAAACCCAAGATGCTTAAGTCTTTCCTATCAAAGGGGTAGAGTGTCTACAGATGTCCAGGAAATCTGGAAACAAACACAAATTTGGCAATGCACAGCTTAAGATGACACCTCCTGGGGACCTGAAGAAATCTGGATCAAACTTATTCATGGCTACCCAGATGAACTTTACAACATGTTTGCAATTGTCACCATAGTAATTGTGTGTGTTTTTAGTTTGCATTGTGATTCAGCTGTTGTAATGTCTTATACTATAAAATGAAATACAGATATTAATGGACCATCTCCCTTAAGGAACTTAGTCTCAAGAGAAGGGGAGACTTGATAAAAACAGTGGAACAGAACAGCATATTACTCTCACAAGGACAGTCAAACAGAACAGCACAGCATTGGAGAAATAGATAAAGGATGTAACTTAGGCAAAGAGGAGCTGTGCAAAATGCAAGCAGGATGCCAGCTCAGCTCTGCAAGGCTGGCAAAGCAGAAGTTATGCAAAACAACAATACTGTGTTAACTCAAAAACTGGGGTTGAGGAAAAGCCACCTAGAAAGGACACCTGACGTTGAAGACCACCAAAGAAGACCTGAGAAGGACCATATAGGGATTTTGACAAGAGGTGCAGTATGTAAAATACACTAATAAATATACATCGAGTAACCAGGGATAGCTGATGAATCTGTAATCAGTGTGTATGATAAAAATTCTACCAATGCTTGGGGCACTCAGAGGAACAATCCTCTGAGAGACAAGTGCACTGTAATAAAGTATTTTCTATTACTAATACTTTCTCTCTAATACTCAAAACCATGTTAGAAACTTTCTATCCAGCCAGTTCCAGTATTGTTTAGATATCATACTTTCAAACTAAATTAAGGATAATTTCAAAAAGAAGAGAAGCACTTGGGAAGTACAACAGCACATGACAGTGTGTGGCTGTTGTAAATATTTAGAAGCATACTAGAAAAAAGTACTTGATGATGAGTAGTCTTAGATTTTCACAGTAGGGTAATCTAAGTAACTCACACTTGGCTTTACTCTCATCTTTGTATCAACCTATAAAACTCTGTGCAGCTGAAATGAAAGTCTGATTACTCTTCAGGTTCTTGTAGGTCTTCAGTGTCGGAAAAATGAACCAACCAAAATTGCATTGTTTCTTAAAATTATATGTAAATACACATAATGATACTAACCAAAGTTGTCATAAATGAATGACACTGACCCAAACTGTCAGGAAGGATGAGCTGAAAAAATTAGCATCATGATCCAAGGTAAAGCAGGAGGCTGAAGATCTAGTTACAAATTTCGGTGTATCCATTGACATAGTTGATGCATTAGGAGAAGATGCTGAAGGTCAGCAGATCTTCATCCTTCTAAATTACAAGTTAGATAATAAATGATCCAGTAACCCAAAACTGTAGGAAAACACTGTCTCTGTAGACCCATTAAATAAATAAAAATTTCTGGGGACACTTGAAAACCAGTTATAAGTGCAAAATTCAGGAGTTTTTAAAGTTAAGTAACAACACTGCAGAAAGTATCTAAGTTTGATATTCTGTATTTTGTTACAAGGTGGAAATATCCAGATTTTAATACAGAAATTTGACTTCTCTCATTGTTGCAAACTGGCATGTATATGGCAAAAAAAATTGTTTTCAGAAATGTGTATCTGAGGTGTTAGAAAAATAGGTACTTTGTGTTTGATATTGAAACTAGAAATTAAAGAGTTGCCATGCAATGCATTCAAGTTTGCTATGAAGACTATATTAAATAGTTGCTTAATGATAAAAATTATTTTAACTAGATTTCTAGATAATTTTCTAATAGCCTATGACTAATTGTGAAATTTAGCATTTTGCCATGACTAATGTATGAAATCTGTCATCTTTCCTCATGATTTACACAAGGTCCTAGTAAGAAGAACACAAAGTTGGTAATATGACATGAATAGTAATTTTAATTGTACTTGTTCACAATATTAGGAGACAGGAGACATATTTTTTTGTTAGACTATGTTAGATGCATTGGTGTTCTTATAATATTATCACTGGAATCTATCAGAAATCTTCCTTTACTGATGTGATCAACCACATCCTTGTCTATTACTCAAAAATTATATCAATGGATGTATGTAATGATGTAGTAAAGGAAAAAAGAAAATACCTTCTGGAAGTTATTAGTCATTGAGTTCTTTAACCTCCCATAGTTAGACGTTAATAGATAAAACCTTCCACAAAAGCAGGAAGCTTTACATAGTCTAATTAGTTATACACATTATTTAGAAGGAGCTGTTTATTTCCAAATGCTTACATTATGTTGGAAATCCTTGAAAGTAGGAATGTGGTAACTTCTTTTATGTATTTTTGACAAGTATAGTCTGGTAAAAGCAGAGGTGGCAAACTAAATTTGCAAACAACCTTAAAACTACTTGGCCTATCAGAAGCCCTTTTGATGGTAGTTGTGGTAAGGTTGTTAAAACTCAAAATTTTCTGATTTTACATACGGAATGTGTTTTGAAGCACATTTCTGTCCTGATCTGCAGAGAGAGAGAAAATATGTCCCTTTATCTGAAAACATTGCCTGTTGATATGGAAAGTTGTGAGATCTTAAAGGACTTATGAATATTCCCAAATCACATAGAAATCAGCATTTGAAAAACCTACTGTGTTCTCCCCTTTTTCTATAATAAAATTGAGGAGTCTGCAGGAGCAGGATTTGTCACCAGAAGTTTCTGACCCAATAGAAGGTCAGCAGCATCTACTGAAAACTTGTCAACATGTTTATTTCATACAAACAAAACAAAATTCTGACACATATAAATAAAAATCTGCGTATTTTTAAATGTGACAGTTTGTCAAGGGCTTTTTTGCAAGAGTATAGAAGCATCTTCCAGGGGCACAATTTAAGACTTATTTTCTTTAAGAGGAGCTAAGATTTTGGCCCTCAGCAGTGGTTGATAGTGCTTTTGTGTAGATAATAAGAATTACACTCAGAGACACTGTATGTAGGTAACACAATGAAGTAAATGCATCTGGCTTTAACAGACAGTGAAAAGTGAAGGTAGTAATGCCTCTGAAATGCCTCATTCATTAAAATGAATGCTAAAGGACATACAGATCTGCTGGACAGGAAGAAACTGCTTGTCTCAAAAAGCCTGTTTGCTGCATTGTCACTCCCTTCAGTGTCCTCCCTTTTCATAAAAATGTCAAGATACCTCTTACATTTATTTATAATACTTGCTATGATGATACAATTTGGCAACTCATTTCATATATTGCAACTCTGACATTATTAAAAAATTCTCCCTGAATTCCCACCTTTTACCACAAAATTTCCAGTGTGTTATCCTGGGTCTTCTTTATCCACTTCTACTATAAAAAACTGAATACCACTGTTTTTTCTCACCTAAAGAAATGCCTTCATTTCTCTCCCCCCTCCATATTATCTTATTGGCATTTTATCTGCACTGAAAAGAATATGTTTCTCGTGATTAACCTTGCAGGAACTTGTCACAATATTCTTAAAACAAGAAATCAATTCAGCTGTCCCCCTAAAGCAGCATCTTTAAGGTAAGGTGGAAAGACGCTAAAACCCCAGTGTTTTATACATAGCTGTTATTGATCTGTCCTGAATCCTCTGTTGATGGCACCTCTCAAAACTGCTTTTACCAACTCGTTGTTCAGCTATAGACAAAGAGATTTATTATAATTATTTTCACAATCTGTGTTAAATCCTTTGGTAGTCTTTATACCACAATTTCTCTTTAATATGTTTTATTTTGACTCATTAGCCAGATATTATTTCACTTTTATAGATTAAACCCCTCACCTTCTACTTTCTTAGCTTTAGAAATATGATTCAGTACTTGTGGGGGTTTTGTGCTCTTTTCCTGTATATTTTATACTCTTATTTATTTGATTTATTTGACTTCTCCATAGCAGGAACTGTGTAGATATTGTTAAAGAATGCCTACTGGAAGATGAGTCTATATAGACATGTAAATAGATCACTACTAGTGAAAAATGAACAAATGAGTCAGCTGGATTCACTGTGGAGAACAGTGTGAGAAATTTT
Organism: Pyrgilauda ruficollis; assembly: GCF_017590135.1. Lineage (NCBI taxonomy): Eukaryota > Metazoa > Chordata > Aves > Passeriformes > Passeridae > Pyrgilauda > Pyrgilauda ruficollis. The sequence continues at coordinate 95,931 of NW_024515542.1, forward strand.
ATGTGAGATAATTTGATGTGTGAATGGATAATTTGCAGAATCTTTCTTGCATTTGCTAAAAAACAATTGCATAAAATTCTAGGGCTGAATTCATGACTATTAGTGGTAATGTTGCTGTTACTGATTTCAAGTGTACTGCAGAAGCTTGTACTGACTTTTGTGCCCAAAATTATAATATCTGTTTGTCAGTAGGAATCTAGTACTCTATGTTGCCCCTAGCTAATAATTAATATTTTTAAAGAGTATTACTAACTTAGATTTTCAAATAAGTCCTAGCTAGGGGAAGTCTAGAGCATTTTATTCATAATTTCCTTTTCATGAAGCAGCAGTGTCTGGAGGTTACCATATGAAGGATATTGGGATAATAAGCATATGTGACAAAGCTACATATCTTCTCCAAAATATTACTTCTATAACATTGGATTGTGAGCAGAGAATCTTTCTGCTGACATCAAGTCAGCAGAAGCTCCCCTTCTTTGGAGTTCTTATCTCATCATGACTACTCAATTACTTGCTCACCTAATTTTCCCTGTTCTTAGCAAGGAAAATTATTTAATTTGGAGTCTGCAGACTGACTTTTCAATTTCAAATGAATAATCCCTCTACAGTTCAGAATAAAAATGTTCTAGAACATTGGAGTTTATAACAAGGATTGACAAGATATTTTATTAAGTGTATAGATGACACACAACTTCACTAGAAAATTTACAGAACTTTTGTTCCTTTACCATCATAACCTTCAAAGCTGTGGATTATGAGAAGAGATTTTTCGCAAGTACTGTTTCATTTTTAGGGAACATTTTTATTCTAAGAAAATGTTCTTTATTAATAAAGTGGAAATATTAGAAGAAGGTGTGGAAACACTGTCATAGAACCCTGGTACCCTTAGCAGGACAAAGACAGAGTCCTCGAAAATATAGAGATCTTAACAAATCCTGATGATACCTCTAATGGAAAAATTTATTTTTCTTAGATAAAACTGTAGCATTATAGGATAAGTGCATGTCCAGACTGATCTACCACTGTCTCAATTATCAATAGGAATGTAGCTGTTTGTGTACCCTCTGTGTTTTGCATGCTACTCTGTCTCTTGGTAGACTTACGGTTCTTAAAATGGATCTGTTACAGCACAAATGGGTATTCATTAAAAGATTCAGTCAGTTATTTTTTTCTTTGTAGCATAGATGCATTCCCCAGGAAAAAGTCTTGTAAACAATTATATCAGCAACTTTTCCTATGGGAAAACACATTGTCTCATGGTAGCAGTGACAGTCTTAAGCTCAAATATGGATTCACTGAGAATCAGATAATTAACTCTTGATAAGAGATTTGTATATATTTTAGAAAATAATATAATTCAATAAAGAATGCAGAAGTGAGGAACAGAGAACTGGCTGAGCTATAAACTGCAGCAGTGCATTTCTCCTGAAAGTATTTTTTAATGACTGACCCTTTTTCTGGGATGTCAGATGATAATCCTCAGGTAATATTTAATTTTTGATAGGCTCTTTGGGAAAACCACAATCTAGATCTGATGATCAGGAAGTCTAGTGAGGTTCATTACTGTTGGTATTTAGATACAAAAAGACATTTCTAAATAATTCAGAGAAACAAAGAACCCACTGGATCATAATGTTAAGTGTTCTTCTCTTGACAAAGAAAGTCAGTGATGCAAATTTTCTGACACTTAGGGTGTTGATTGGCATGACACTGTCATTATTTTCAACCATATATTTTGAATTCTCTGGGAAATATAAAAGGGTATGCAAATATTCTACTCCATGCTTACAGGATATAGCATTTATCCTCCCAATACTCCAGCCAAAATCAGCACCTGGATGAAAAGCAGCTGGCTAAAGCTGAACCCAGGAAAATTAATGCTGTTTGGAAAAGGGAACCTCTCAGAACTTGTCTCTTCAGTCCATAATACCTGCCCCCAAACCCTTAAAATCCTAGTTATAATTTTCCACCATTATCAAGGATTTGGCTCTTTTACAGGGCCACTCTTCATATATATAGGGTTTCCTACTTCACTTTTACTAGCAGTTTTATAAGTTATATTAATACTGAAATTGCCCTGCTTTATCAAGAAATATTTTCTCTCATTGTGTAACTTCCTTTAACATTAAAAGGACTTACAGTTTTCTGTTGAAAAGAAAATTTGTCTGTTTATTTTTTGACTTCTATTTTAACTGTCATTGTCCTGTTATCCACTTTGTCTGTTCAGATTAATTATCACTAGTGTCACCACCATCTTATTTTTCCTTTCTATTTTATCTTTCCTGCTGCCTTATGGACCCTTCAGTTTACTGATTCAATACTATTTGGCACAGTAGCAGTCTTAAAAACATGCAGCTCTACTGAAGGTGAGTGACTTGATCTTTCTCTCTCGTACAGAACTTAGACTTTCAGGCTAACACTGATGTTAGAGCTTTGCTCTTCGCTATTACCTATCACAATCACATTTTTACCAAAGTCAGAGATTATTGAAAGGAGGGATTTTGTCAGTATATCTAAGGCAGCATCTAGGAAGAGTTGAAGAAAATTGATCCATTGATCCAAGCAGCCCTTTGAAATGCAGTTTCAAAAGAGTCTCCGCACAACACAATACAGGAGTGAGACATGCCACATAATTTTGTAGAGTATTTTTTTCCCTTCCAATTTATTTTTCATGACACACAGTTTTGTTTAGTACCCTGCAGGCTCTGGGACCATGTACAGACTTTCCATGGCACTGAGCCCTGCCAGGATCCAGAACCCCTTGCAAACCAATCAGGCATGGAGAGAACATTGCTGGGAACAGAGTGTCAAATTTAAATGACTCCAGAGACTTTGAGTGACCAGGAGCTCAGAGAACAGGGCAGGATGTGGTTCATGAAAGGACAGGTGTGGCAGTTGTGGGACAGATTGTACAAGCAAGGAAATTGTGAAGGGCACTAAGGTGCTGCAGCACAAGCTCTTAGATCAGTTGCTGCTCATTACACCTGCTGAGAGAGCTCAGTTATGGTGTCCACCCAGAGGGGACCAAGTCCTCCAAGCTTACAAAAAAAAGGTGAAGTGAACCAGACAGAGCTCCCAAAACCCCATGAAAAACATGCAAAAAACCATTTGGTCATCCAGGCTTCCAGAAGGAAGGAGTGCCTAAGCCTTTCAGCGTATTGTAGCAGTGATGGCCACTGCATCAGATGTGACCAGGTGGACATCCTGCTCAGCCAAGTAATTCTGTAGCAGAATTACCAGAGACAAAGCAACCCCCAGTGAAGGCTGGGGGATGAACAGATCAAGAGCTGTCCTTCCCCAAAGGATGTGGGATGCTGGTGAGGGGCTGGACATGAGCTAGCCATGGGAACTTGCAGCCCAGAAAGCCAAATGCATCCTGGGCTGCATCCAAAGCCCCGTGGGCAGCTTTGGAGGGAGGGGGCTCAGACCCTCTTTGATGAGACCCCACCTGCAGAGCTGCCTCCAGCTCTGGGGTCCTCAGCACAGGAAGGACATGGAACTGTTGGAGCAAGACCAGAGGAGGCCACTCAGTTCGTCAGAGGGATGGAGCACCTCTGCTGTGAGGAAATGCTGAGAGAATTGGGATTGTTCAGCCTGGAAAGGAGAAGGCTTCAGGCTGAACTAATTGCAGGTTTCCAGTATCTGAAGGCAACTTGAAGGATGGGGCAAGACAGGACAAGGAGCATTGAATCAGCTACAAAGAAATATGGGTAGGAGAATCAGATGGCTGGTAATGTGAGGGAAAAATAATGAAATAGGAGAGACAATGTGAAAGAAAGACATTAAAACTAGAATAACTGCATACAATGAAGTTCTTTCTATCTGCCTTAATCTTGGCAGCTATTTATATGTTTCCCCGTATTTCTTGAATTTATTAATGATTGAGGTATAGAACAAGATAATATAGAACACAGTGTGGTACAAACTCCATGGCCAAGCCAATCTTGCTATTGTGCCACTAAATTAAAGGCAAAAAGCCCTGAACCATGGCCAAATCAAAGATGGAGCACCTGTCTCTCATTTATTCTGAGTTTACAACTGAAAATGAAGTCATGACTTTTACAGGTAAAAATTTTGTAACTCATCCCAGCAGCTTGTAACCCTGCCTCATTCTGACCAACTCAGCAGCAGCAGAGCTAAGATCAAAAACAACATGAAAAGATCAACATACTGAACCTCTTGCTGCTGACAGTCTACCCATAATGGCTTCTGAACTCAATGCCAAGGTTTTAAACAAAGCTAAACATAAAATAGAGAATATGACAGCAAAAAAACTGTTGAACTGCTTCTTTCCACCTCCAAACACATAGTGATAAACCAAAATATGGCAGAAATATTTACTCTTGGTAAACCAATGTAGTTTTCTCATCCTTAGGTACTACAATCCCGAAAAGCATCTTTGCCTGCTAGCAATACTCTCCCTCTGCCCCTCCGATATTCTTCAGTGATTCATCGTGATGAGATGCAGTCATTACTCACTTTGGTAGGATCCTGATTTTCCTGCAATAAATACTGAATGCTTTCCTATGGACAAGCAAGGTGGTTCAGGGTGGATCAAAACCTGGATTTCTAGCTCTGCAGGAAAGTCTGATGCTCTAAAGCAGAGCAAAAAACTTTGGCACTGAAAAGAAAAGGATCTCAGCTGTGGATGACAGATCAAGAAAAAAATCACCAAACCAGAAAATAAACAGAAGTGGCCAGACCAAACCCAATCCCATCAATGTAATACTTCAGCACAAAGAATGAAGCACCCCATACTGCTCCAGAGACCTGATAACCTGCTTCTAGGCTCTCTAGCATTCAACCTGGTACTTGGCAGTAGCAACATTCAGGGTCCCTGCAAGCCTTTCGCACCTGCAACAGAGAGCCTGGAAGTGCTGGGAGCCCTGACATAAGCTGGGTCCCTCAGGCCTGCCAAGCAAGCTGTTGGGGAGGTGGGTGAATGGCAGCAACTCTGCTGAGTTTCTATCAGAAAATATGAGAAAAACGGAATGTTTCCAAAGAACATTTAAATTTTGTCAAAGCAGCATTTTGCAGCACAATAATCTTTCCACCACAAAATTTTTGTCTCTCCATTTGTTAATGTCATCATACTTGGATTTTTTTCAGGATTTGCACTCCCCATGCCCCCATCCTCCACACTGCTGTGAGGCATGGTCTGCACAGGGAACAGTGAGGAAGCACCCACTCCTACGTGCTGTGCCAAAGGAAGGATGCTTCCTCCTCCTCACCTCACAAGTCACCCTTCTGAAGCACCATATATAAATCCTAAATTTGCATGTGCATGTTGGCACCCAACACAAGGTCAATAGTATAAAAAATTCAGTTACCATGTCCAGCTATTCCTGAAATAATCACATAATGAATATTGCTCAACACATACTTGCTCCTTTAACAATGGGATTTTCTCTCATGTGATTGATCAGAACCATGCTAATTTTTTGTAGTCATAGCAAAAGATGCAAAAGAAAAAAAAAAAAAAAGGCAAACCAAAACTCAGACTAAACTAATATGGAGTTTGCCAGGAAGAGAAAAATATTGCTGTTTAGTAGTTGCAGTTGAAGTAACATAAGGTAATGTTTCCTGAAATAAAGAGCTTTATTTTAAGAGATAGCTCCTCATTACTCTCATATTGACTTACATAAAGACATCATTCATCTGTGGCATATTCATATTCTGCTACAGAATATTGTGGCAAATACTGATTTCTAAATAATTATTTCAAAGAAAATTGTTATTAGAATAAAATTAAAGGGTCGCCAGTATTCATGTCTGTGACAAACTGACTACCTGCTGAGAAAGAGAATAGGAAGTTTCTGATGGGGAAAAAAAAAACCAAACCAGCTTAAGAAATAGGTAATCATGATTCCTGTGACTGGTTCTGACACTGCCTCCTTCCACAGCCTTGGGTAGGGCACTGAGTTCTCTGTCACAGAATCAATTATTAACTACCTCTTTTGGCTCTTTGATTGATTCTGTTAATGTTTCTAAAGTGCTTTGCCAATGAAATCCAAACACTTGAAGATCCACTGTATTATAACAATATCAGAGGTTTTATTTCCTTATTTCTTGCTAAAACATCACAGGCTGAACATCATTTGACATTGTAATAACTTTTTTTTTTTTTGGTATAAAGTCAGAAAATATTAATCTATAATGCAGTTTTCAGATACCATGTTCCTCCACCATTTGCAAGAATATAACTTATACTATAGGAACTCTTGTGTTAAAAATACAGTAGACATTTGGGCCTCAAAATTAATGCTGTATCAGAATCTGATATATAAGTAGTTACATCCCAAACCCATTGCTTCAGTAAAAAAAAAAAAAAAAAAAAAAAAAAATTATATTGTTGGATATATTGATCAATAAAGTTGTTTGTACACTCTCCAAACACTATCATCTTGCAAACCTAAAATTCTGTCTCAATTTTCTGTTTAATAATAGGATCCTCTGTAAAACTACCACCCTCTGAAGGTATTTTTGAGCAAAGAGCATGGGAAGAACTGAAAAGCACAAATAAGATACAAAGCAGCTTGGAATTTGCTTTTATCCAGTGCTCCCAAACTGATCAGTTCACAGTGTTTCCTCAGTATGTTATTACGTTTCTGGACTGTTTCATCATATGGAATAAATGTTGAGTTTATCTCTCACGTGAGATTATCTTGTTACAGGTGATCTGGTTACAGGATGTCCTTGATGAAGAACAATCTTGTTAATAGCTTTCCTGCTCATGACATGTCACTTCAAATCCATCTTGTATCTGGATCTCAGATGCGTACAAATACTGCCATCTGGAGCGCCCCCTGCTTAGACTGATGAGGCTTGTTCTGCTTTGGAGTCAAATATCTCACAAAAGACTCACTAAGCTGCTGGAATTTGTTTCACATAAAAACAGTTATAACAATGTTTTATCTCAATGACCATAATTTTTCTTCCTATAAATCACAGAGTTGCCATTTTTACAGTTTTTCTTAAACACTGTCATCTGTTACATTTTGGCTGAAGTGAAAACATATGTCAAAAACATTTTCTATGGATCTATTTCCACATCTGCAGGGAAAATGATGTGAATAATATATCCTCTGAGCCATCATCTGACTTGGGAGACTTGTGCACATAGTTCAAGGTGTATTTCTGGACATACAGGGGAAAAATAATCCATCTTTTGCCCTGGAAGCTCAGTATATCTGGATGCAGTTCTGGATGTTGGGAAATTGATGGTGTCTGCACACGTTCACATATACAATCCTGTTTAACTGTGGTATTTTTCGCCAGCATTTTAATGGGAATAAACAACCTATCCCTAGTACCATAAGCACCTAAGTTAGGCACTAGTTTGGAAAGTCTCATCAAGAACTTTCACGACATCCTTTTGTAGGGTAAATCTTATAAAATACAATGAATGGTCATATTATTAATCAGAAGTTAAATAAGATACAAGTAATATTTTGAATTAGCAACAGTATTATTTAATTGTTATGGTATCAGGAGATATTTTCAATAAAACCTTAAACAGTATTATTTGTAGGTTCTGCATTCTACATTTAGAATCATGACTTTATAAAGTTTTGGGAAGCTATTATGTTTAACTTCAGTGATTCCTGTGAACCTCCTGTCTTTACATGGTGCATTATGAGTGGAAGAAGAGGTAGGAGATGTGTTCTGAAGACAAGACACCTTTGCATTTGAGAATGTGACTTGCAGTCATTGTCACAATGGCAAGAGGAGGTCCTGGCACACAGCAGAGATAACAAAAAAATCCTCTGAGGAAAAGGAGTATCAGACGCTGAACAATGCACAAACCTCTGCAGAGAGACAGATGGAGGTCAAATGCAATAGCTGAGTAGAGGAAATAACTATAAAAAGTTATAATAAAGAATTGCAAGCAGCAATTGCTGAATGGTTTTCTGAGACCAAGCTCAGCTCACTAGGAAGTGACTACAGTTGCGCTGGAATGGGAAACTCAGTTTAGAAAGAAGACGAATACCTGTTAAAAAAAAAAAAAAAAAAAAGTTCCAGAATAATTGAGATTGTCAACAAATTGGCTGATGGCTCTTCAAAGACAGTCCAAATAAAAATCAGGTCTGGAGAAAAAGTTTTTTCCTTCCCAACTCTATATACAGCTATAAATGAAGGGATGCTAAATGCCTTAAATGTTGTATTAATTTTATATATAGGCCTATATATTCTCACAAGCATACAACTTCAAGACAATAGGTATAAATATATCCTAGCTATAAATACTTCCTCTTCTAATGAGATTACTGCTATGTTTTATTCCTGCATGAATTATGAAAGAGATGTACTCTTACAAAGCAATGGTTATGCTGTTCTTCTGTACGAGTAGTTGACCTGGGTAAAACTTTTTGAGTCAGCATCTATTACACTTCAGGTGTAATTTACAGATACAGAACCTTACCTTTGAAAATGTTTCTCAATAATGTTTAACTCAATAGTGATACTTGCTATTGCTGAGGTTTTCCTGATGTCTCAATGACATTGTCATCAATATATCATACCACAGCCAGTAATTAAATGATTGAGTGGTATGAAATCAAACACTGGTGTTCAATGTGTTACTGATACAGCACTTCAAGTCTCTGAGATAAACGTCTTTCATTTTCCATGAAATATAGCTATAAAAATCACTATTCCCACTCAAGCTATTGGTAACATAAAATACTATAATTAGAATAAATGAGTAAGAGAGGAGTATTTTAGAATACAATTCAATAAGCAATTTAAACCAAACTAAGACCACATCAAAAGAAATAAGTTTGCATTTGGCCCTGTTTCTGGCTGAACTATCACCCTTTCATGTTCTATTCCCTTTGACAGGTACATCGGTTTTTATGACCACTTGCTGAACCAGGTCAGTAAATTATTCTATGTGAAAGCAAAACAAAAATGAATAACAATTCTCTCAAATGCTATTATTATTCTTACTGTTATTATTATTATTATCACAAACATAATCATCATCATTACAATTATAATTGTCTTTATTGTTAATTATATGCAATATTATAATATTATACCACTAAAAATTTGAAGAGCAGCAAGTACCACCACCATGTCAGTTCACGTAATTCCTCAATCCAGTTCACTATAAGACTACGAAACATCTCTGAAAGGGCCAGCATGCTATGGAGATGGAAATCAGGAGCAATGGGAGGACAGCATTGCTTTTTTTGGCTGCTTGTAAGTGAGAGCTTACACTGTCTCAAAGGTTTCTTTTAACTATTACTTCTATATCTTGTAAATGCATGACTATTTTTTCAGAAATAAATTCCGACCACGGAGTTCAGTAATGAATTTCAGCAGAAAAAAAAGACTCACCTCTGTGTGTGTGCCTGGCTAATAGGATTTTAAAGCCAACATTCAGTAATTATCAAGTAATTTTTTGATTCTCATTCTGGAAACTGTAAATAGGGAACTTACTGAGAGATTCTGGTTTTCATTTGACAAAAAATATAGAGAGGAATACATATACAGGTGTTCATAAAAGTATGAGTATTAAGATGAAACAGAGATATCAAATATGATTGATTAGCACACCTTTTACCAAACAAATTTAACAAACTGGTATAATTTCATATTGGTGCTAAAATACACTGGAAGCCCAAGCGTTGTTTTTTTCTTTTTTTTTCTTTTTTTTTTTTTTTTTTTTTTTTGAATTCTTTTTAAAGCTTTTTATAAAAAAAAAAAAAATTTTTTTTTTTTTTTGAGAATCCTTCTAAAGCTTTTAAGTAAAAAGTAAGCAAACTACTCTAAGTTGCTGAATTTTGATGATATATGGCAATAAAAATCTTCATGAGTCTATATTATTGATTAGACTAAGTGTTTTTTACAATATCCTCCTCTTTGTGTTTTGATAATTCAATTTCAGATTTGGATCTGAACTAGAAACGGTAGATGGAAAACCTTGTATATTTGGCAACAAAAAAAGTAATGTAACCAAGCATGCCCAATTAGTTGCTTGCTTTTTTTTTTTTTATTTTATTTTAGACAGGTGTTAAGTCTGTCTGAACTCTCTCTAAGTCAGTGTGCACACTATCTGCTATTATAAAAGTGATTTTGCAAATGACATCTTTTTTTAAAAAACCCCTGTGATCTCAGCAGTCTTATGATTATAAAACACTTACAGCACTCAGAAAGAAGAGATAACATGTTAACACTGTCTCTTGTGCCATCATCAATAGCTTAATTAACCAAATCTGGCACTTTTAATATGCCTACATGGCCACCAGCTATGTAACTTGCCTTTCAGATTCTATTCTCAAAGCTTGCATCTGGAAAAAATTGTTTTATTTACAAAGGACCTACTTGTGAGAAAGATTCACAAACATGAAATGTCAGGATATTTTTACAGTCACTTTTCTGAAAATATAGTATGTGTTGTACAAAAGAATAGTTTTCGCCATATTACATCCACATCATATTAATCACCTGAACCAGTTCCATTATGTATTCCTTTCTGTATTTCAAAAACCTTAGCAATACAGAACAGATTTATGAACCTTGAGAGAGTACCATAAAAAAAGCGCAAAAAAGCAAACAAACTGTGTTTACCATGTCTAAAATGGAAAAACCTGAGTGCACCCATACACAAACAGAATTAGAAGTTTCTGTTCTGAAAAAGAAATGCCTGAAAAACACCACAGTTTCAGAACATATCATTGTACTCAGTGTAGGAGATGAAGACAAGAGACAATTTATTCTGCAGCTGGCTTAGAAATAAACACAGCCATGGAAGATAAGGAGTGAAAAAGGGATAAATCCTCCTGAAGCACACTTGATGGACAGACAGGCTGCCATTAACAATGCTGTTGCCTTTGTAAGTACAGAATGATGTGGAGATACCCTTGCATTTATACAGTAGACATAGTCCTTGAAGATTTTACACCTCCAATTCCTTAGAATTATCAGCTATCTTCAGCCTGTCACTCATCCTGGCAATCTTAGATTTCTAGCTTGCAGGCCAGGCAGATTATTGACAAAGCAATCCAGGATGATATAATACACCCTGACAAACAATAGTGAGGGGGATTGTGTTTACCACTTTCATTGCACCAATTCAGCTAAATTAATTCTTTATGCCAAAAGTAAACTTTCTCTTGATAAGTGTTCACTCACCTTGCACTATTGTTTTGTGCACTAACCTCCTCTAAATAGAGTAGCAACGCATCTTGATCCATCTGATTTAACCTACTTCCCCCTAATAAAAGTGAGAGGAAGGTTATTCATACAGTACCAAATGAGCAAATAGTTAACAAAAAAAAGGCTGGTGCACAGGAAAATCAAAGCTATAATTTAAGTGGAAAAAATATTTTAAATTTAGGTATATTTCTCTGTCCTCACCTTTCCTACATCTACTGAGACTGTAGCACACACAGTAGGATGGATAAGTACTGGTGAGACATATAAGAAATCATATGAACAAGCAAATTGTCTCAGAAAAGGCATTTTTTCTTTTTGTTTTCTCCATCATTATTTTTTCCAGGGGCATTTTTAAGGTTATACAATCTGTAGATAGAAAAAGAAAAAGGGATTAAAGTGCTGAACAGACCCTTAGCATTAGGGAAGACTCTATATACTGCTGAATTACTGAACTGATTACTATGACTAGTTTCATAAAAGGATTATTTTATGCATTCAGGATGAAAAAACCCCACTGATTTAACACCCAATGCTTCAGCTGCAACTCATGCAAAGGTGTGGAAGAAAACATGACATTTGCTTACTTATCAATAGTGATTAATCTCTTTTCTGTCATTTTTATCAGATGCTAATCCAAAAAAAGATTTATGTGCTATTTTAGCCATTTTTGTGAGATGAAGTTAGTTGTAAAACAGAAGTTAAAAACTTAATCCTAACAGTCTTCAATGGAAGAAAGTGTTAGACAGTGGTTTGCTATTCTTTCTGAACACTGAAAATAAACCCCTAATATTATCTAGAGGTAAAGGACCCTTGACTTCGGAAATGCTCGGATCAAACATTAACTCAAGTTCATCTTTACCTCAGAACTTTCAGGATGACAAGATGAATCTCACTTTTTTTTTCGATGTTTTAACTCTGTTAAGTGGAAATTATTCCAAAACAAAAGAGAATTTCTGATTACTAAATATACACTTGTATTGGTTCATATGAAAATGCTTTAAAACCTCTCTAGCACTTAAAACTAAGTTAACATGATAAATATGATAAACTCTGTAGCAATTGTGCACATGGGACCTAGGTTAGCTGGACCTTGATGGCCAAGAATGAGATTTCTGACCCTTTCCTTTTACACGGTTCCATTAGGTAGCCTAGGTGCTTTCACACTTATTCAAAACTTTATAGTGAAGTTCCCCTTCTCAAAAAATGCCTTTTTAGGAAAGCAGCAGCAAAATTGCTCAACAATATTATATTTCTTAAGAAACATGGAGGAGAAGCAAGAAAATTTATTTTCCTCAGTTTTCTCATAATTGTTGCTCTTCTGCCTAATGTAAGAAGGAAAAGAATCATTATGAGAAAAGATAACATTATTCTGAAGAGCAAGAAAATATTATTCTGAAGAAGAACTTCACAGTTTTGTGTTCTTGCAAAATATTCTGTTCTCAACTCATAATCAAAGATTGAAATGCACTCTTCCTACACGTAGTATGGTTATGGTTTGGTTTCTGACTATTTGTCCCTCAATGTTTATGGGAAAACTGTTATTTAATTTAATAAGCACATATATTAATTTAATATTTGCTTGCTGTAGCTTGGCACTAGGTATTACTATCAGTAATAATATTCACTAATTACCTTTTAATATGACTACAGTTTTAAAACTGTAAAAATGAAGAGAGAAGCTAAAGCAACCATAAGTCATTGAGACCCAGACTCCTAAGACAACTGAAGGTGTCTTGGATTCAAGCAGGACTATTTAATTACAGATAATGCTGGTTTTTAACAGAGGTAGTTACACCAGTACAAACCTCAGCTAGGTGCAGGATGAGATTAGAATGTATCTCATTGCTGATGTCTTCTGACATATTAGAAAAATGCATTCTGCTCGTTGTCTGTATTTTTCAGAACAGTGGGGTCTCACAAATCAGCCAAGTAGCTTTGAAAAATCTCTCACCAATTTTTAATTGCACTTGGTAATATGAATTAAATAGTCCGAAAAAATAAAGTTCATGAGTGAGTGAGTTGCAGTGTGCTATGATAGCTGAAGAATTACGATTTTATGAATCCTTTATTTTTTGATGTTAATTGTAGCAGTCTAGGACATTTGAGGCAATCAAAATTACACAGGTTTAAAATTTCATTTTAATACATAAAGATAGATGAAGACATGCACAGTTTTCAACATTTTGTTTATGTTCTGTGAAGTAAAGGTAAAGGAACATTAATCTGGTATCACAGTAGCAGTAGCAGAAAGTATTATCCTGTGCTACCCTAAAGCATGAATTTGAAAAAAAAATAATTTAAATTGATGACATTCCCATTATAGAAAGCTAGAATAGGTTCAAGTCTTTAAAAGTTCTGTCACCTCAAGAGCAGCACATACAATAGAGTTTGACCTCTGCGGAGGCTGCAGCTTCAAAGGGCAAATATTTTGACATGATAGAAAATCCTACAAATAACAATAAAGGAAATATAATCTTGACTACACTGCGGATGCTGACAGAAAGCAAAACTCCCTGAATTATAGCAATGATAATTTGTTAATTTTAATTATTTATAAGGAGATGACAGCCAAGTGCCCAAAAATCTTTCTATTGAGAATCCTCAGTATAAATCTCTCTGATATACTGTAATGCTACTTCATCTCTGCTGCCAGCTGCGCTGGGACACATAAAGCCCCTCATTAGTTCACGCCTCCGCTTACAAAGATTGCTTTAACAAAGGGATCTAGCGTGTGTTAATGACTCTTAAAATTAAGATATGACTGTGGCACAACAAAAAATACCTTTGTCTTATTAAAATAATTTGGTAACAGCAGTGCAGAGCTGCTTTGTATTTGCAAGTCTCCACACATTTTAGTTCAGGCAGAAAATAGGGGATGCACTCTGGAGAAACACATAATGAAGTCAGATAGAAAATCTTGGCTGGTTTCAGATATGAATTAAATTCATTCTTTCCTGCATATGAGACAATATACACAGAAGAAAACACTGCTGACATGTTTTAATTTCACTGATGCTGAAGATGTTTTCTCTTCAGTTTGTGCTTTTAGTCTTCTTCTGAAATATTATATATCTGATTACTGGAGATGGTCCTGAAATCAGTTTTTAGCTTTGTCTTTTCATCTGATATTCACTGAGCACCACTGCTCAAATTTCTTTTCATAATTTTGTCAGTTAATTCACATCTAGCAAAGTGCAAAAAAAAAGCCAGATGTTAGGTTGTCACCTTTTCTGTTACTGCTCAGAGCTCCTGGGGGCGGTGGGGGGGGCGGGGCATGGGGACTGGGTGTTCTGCAGGTTTTACAAGGGAAAGGGTGGAAGAAGGGTTCTAAAATTCTGGAAAAGAATACTGGTCTTGTAGTTAAAAAGAGGAGAGCTGTTCACCTGTCATAAGCAGGTACTTTGGTTCAGTTCACCTGTCATAAGCAGGTACTTTGGTTCATTCCCTAGAGCCATGCTTTGCAATTGAGCATAAGTCAGAACAATGTGTCAAGACTTGGAGCACAGCTCTTCAATGTCTAACACAACTATTAGAGAAAGAGCTAAAAAAAATTTGGTTGTCAGCATAATTTGAGTTTAAAATGATTTTAAAGGAATGTTTAATTTCTAATTAGCCTCTTCAGTGCATTACAACGTACATTTATATCCAGTAGTTAAGAAACCTAGGGTAATCTTTTTATGTAGCATATTTTGTATGCTATGTAACTGTCCATAGAAAACAACAAGAATTGCTAAATTAGCTTTGACCTTTAGCATGCACAGGTCACGTTAGAGAAAATGCTATATAGTTCAGTTCACCTGTCATAAGCAGGTACTTTGGTTCATTCCCTAGAGCCATGCTTTGCAATTGAGCATAAGTCAGAACAATGTGTCAAGACTTGGAGCACAGCTCTTCAATGTCTAACACAACTATTAGAGAAAGAGCTAAAAAAAATTTGGTTGTCAGCATAATTTGAGTTTAAAATGATTTTAAAGGAATGTTTAATTTCTAATTAGCCTCTTCAGTGCATTACAACGTACATTTATATCCAGTAGTTAAGAAACCTAGGGTAATCTTTTTATGTAGCATATTTTGTATGCTATGTAACTGTCCATAGAAAACAACAAGAATTGCTAAATTAGCTTTGACCTTTAGCATGCACAGGTCACGTTAGAGAAAATGCTATATAAAAGAAATATTCAACTGTATTTCACTAAAAGAGAACCTTTCTCTGACACTAGCCCTGCTAAAATGTGTTTTGCTTCTGCCTGTAAGGAAAAATATCAAGGTTTGCTTTTAAGTCTGCACACCTTATTTTTATAGTCTGTTGTGGTAGTGTCTAGGTGACTTATTTTGTTGAATAGAAATATTTTGTTTTACATATGGTTTGTCATGGTGTGAGGATTTATGCCAAATACCAATGCCATGCAAAAGATTTTGTGGCAGGAATGGTGTTCTGGTCAATGCTCCACCCTGGCACCCAAAGCCCTCTCTGAGCTGGCAGCATAGTCCACAGCTCTTAAGAAAAACACCACAGTGTTCAATAGTAAAAAAAAAAGGAATACAGTAAGTCACAGCATGAATGTCAATTACCACATCATCCTTAATATTTGTGAATTTTATCTATTTCTGCTGCAGGAAGCTGTGAGAGTAAAGGGAAATATACCTTGAGTCCTATAACCTCAGAACTGGGAAATGCTATTCAGGTCAAGGGCTGAATGTCACTGCCCATGATTTTCACAGTGGTATTGCCCTGACTCTGAGGATCTACCAATTATAGGCATTTTCAGGACCTCTCTGAACTTTTCCAACTAGATTTTTTGCAAGTAGACTTAACTGTGGGAGAGAGTCTGTACCAGTTGAAATTGAGACAGTGGCACTGAATTAAGTAGAGTTGGCTACAAATGAAGTGCCTCAGAAGTGCTGGTTCTGACAGTACCTGGTATGGTCAAATTTTAAAGGGCGTTTAGCATTCACACACTAGATATAAGCAAGAATTGGCACTGCTCTACGACCTTTTGTAATAGCATGATTAATTTTTAAGTTAAATTAAAATAAAAAATACTCATATGTCATATCAAAAAAATGAGAAGATAAAAAGATGAACCACAATAACTTTCAAATCTTATTCATCTTGAGAGAGAAAATAAATCTTGGAAGAAAAGAGATTTGCCTGTCACCCTATCAAAATCAAAATGTGAGTTAGTATATTTTAAAAAACAAGTTGCAAATATTTTAATTGTAATATTGGATGCAAGAGGAGAATAAAATAATTTATCAAAAATATTATCCTCTACACTATAATCTTGATATGAGAATTAAAGACTAAGTAGTGATAAATAAACCAAAGATAGTGGCTTTGTTCCCAAGGATAGCAGAAAGGTAGGAAAAGGCAGGGTGAGTAGGAAAAGAGCCAGCAGTCATATCATACACCAACCACAGTGATCTTACTTCATGAATCCATAAATTTGCAAGTGAAAATTGTACAGCTTTTTCTTGAATTTCACAGCTGTGCATTTGCAGCTTAAAAATATGTAACTTCTTTTTTTTTTTTTTTTTTTTTTTAAATTGGGCAAAAGTGTTTGTGCTTGTCAGCTAGATGTTCGGTTACTGCAGAGGGAAAAAAACAGTAGCAAAGCATGGGTCAAGAGAACCTCATCTGGTCGCTGATCTGAAGGTGACAGCCCAGCTGATGAAGTTATCTGTTAAACAATGGCATAATAGTATTTTGACTACTAAGTGGCACAAACTGTACAAAGCAGTTCAGGACAAACCCTTTTGGCACAAGCTAACTTGCTTTTCTCAATGATCAGAGAAGTTCTTCACTGACAAAATATGAAATCCTCTTCATTATAACAGAATTATATTTTTGCTTAACTAAAAAAAATTAAAAGTCCTTAAGCATTTATTTTGAAACACAACTATCGTTTGTCTATACTAAAAAAAACCAAAAACCAAAGGAAGAAAACCCAACCAACCAACCAAAAAAAAAACCAGAAACAGAGACCTCACCAATTCAGAGCGAGATAAAAAAGATACAACATCTATGAAAGAGGATGCTTTTATGTCTCTTTGAACAAAAGTAGAATCCTTTACATTACAATTACATTAGAATTACAATTTACATTACATGTCTGCAAACATATTTTTTTACTTTCACTTGTCTGAATCATTAAAAAAATATGCATGAGAGCATGGGACAGCAGATTTTGCAAAACTGATATTTACAGAAAAAAATTTGGGCTTCTCCCTTCAAACTGTCATCTTTATATTTCTGTTTGTAAATCTAAAATCTATTTGAGCTACAATTTTTAAAAAGTCTTGGCTGTGCAAATGGCTTATGAAGACAGAGAATACTCAGGGTTTTATGTGATATTTTTAGAGCTTTGAAATATTCAGACAAAAACCCATAGAATATTTTAATGTATGTACAGAATGATCCTAAAAATTCACATGCATTTAAAAAGTGCATTGCATACTCAACTACTATGTTAAATATTGATTGTTCAGATGAAGTCCTGAGATCTGACAAGCTCAGAGGATAGTGAAATAAAGTGGATTTCAGTGTTATGTTTTCTTATGAGCCAAATGCTCGACATATCAGTAGGTGTGTGTTTGAGTTTAAGTTATTTTTAATATGTACCTTTGTACTTGAAAGCATTTAAATCCTTTTTTTTTCAAATTGTAGAAATATTTACCAACAGGTCCAGAAAGAAAAAGTATTAACTTATTTTAACAGCTCTAGTATGTTTGTCAGACATATACCAGATACACAATCATATGCTGCCTACAGACATAGAGACTCATAGGCTTGTTGAAAATCCTTCAGTCCAAATATGATTGAAAGGTGTCTGAAATCACCAAAAAAAAACCAAAAAACCTTACCTACTAAATTGCTATTTAGGTGTAAGTATGCTTTCAATGCTTTCTTCAAGGCACCAAGCACAAAAGCATGTATTTCTTACCTTCACACAGAGTGTAGTAAAACCTAAAGGATAAAATCATTAAAATTTTGGTAATAAAAACAATCAAAGACATCTATAGTTCATTTTCTGTTATGACAAGGCCAAAGATTTTATTTGGTATTTATTCACATCCAAGA
Organism: Pyrgilauda ruficollis; assembly: GCF_017590135.1. Lineage (NCBI taxonomy): Eukaryota > Metazoa > Chordata > Aves > Passeriformes > Passeridae > Pyrgilauda > Pyrgilauda ruficollis. Next base: position 114,175 of record NW_024515542.1, read on the forward strand.
CTACATGTCCCAGCAAATCTGTCGTGCTTTTGGGCTGAACTTCCAATCTGAACAACTTAAAGACACTTAGGACCTTGATGCAAATTTTACAGCTTCCAGCACTGATGCAAGGGCTTGCTCCTCACCAATTAGTTAGAAACTATAATTAAGGACAGATAGAAAGAGGGAGTCCAAAATTAAGTATTTCCACAATAGGTCTGAATAATTTTTGAAATGAGATTTTAACTGCCATCCCCATTTACCTAGAGTCTCCAAGTGTTGAAGGTATCTCTATGAGAAAAGCTCATAATTTTGGAATACTACACTGCTAACTAGAAGTTCAAACACATTTCAATGGAAAATTGGCGAAAAATGGTGAAGATTGATGTACCAAGGCCTAGCAGGTGTTAACAAACTATAACAGAAGCCAAATTCTGACCTACTGGGACATGATGTAAAGAATTTGAAGTAAAAATGTTTTTAAAAATAATAGGAGATACAATAAGTGATACAAAGCTAATGACATAATTTTTGAGACTTTGACTAATGTTTAATCACATATTTAAATGCATCATATTCACTTTGCCAGTCAGTCTCATATTTGACCAAATTTATAACCTAAGTAGTTAATAGATGCTTCCCATTTTAATTTTAAAAAATGGGCCTGCTTCTTGTCATAACAGCATAATGATCATTATGCTATAATACAGATTTAGATACACGCAAAACCATTTTTGTAGGTTTATAGCTTATATGGCACAAGACCATATTTCTTACTGAAATGCAAAATGGGTCATGGTGTTTGTTTTTCTACATTTTTCCTTTGATTGAAAAATCAAATCAAAGGGTAAGAAGTCCCTGTCCACAATATATCCTGGAACAGATCTACAGCAAACTGAAGAATGTTTGCTACAGAAATCTGAGCTTAACACTATGGAAACGTTTTCTGTACTTGAATTCTGTTCTTGATAATAGACAATCTCCCAGTATTCAAAGCCAGTTCTGTACTTTCTCTGTCTGACAACTGTTGTCCTTGTTGGGGCAGTACTCTTAAGATAAATTATGGATGCAACGTGAAAGCTGTAAAATTTGTTGTATCTTCTATTATCTTCATGTTAAAGGCCACAAAAGCTCTTCAGTGAAGTCAGCCATTAAGAAATGACAGGTATTGCTATCAGCCTTCTTTATAGCCTATTACCTGCAATGACAGCAGCTGCTACACCACTACTGTACAGCCTATCATGTTACTAGCAGCTAAAGCCAGCTACTGTATCATTTTGGCTCATTTTCTTGACACTACCATCATAAATCCATGCAGCTGCAGGGTAACTGTCGGCTGCCTCGATTATCTTCATAGCTCGAATGCATCTTGAAATGTGTGTAACAGGCAATGACTGTTATGGATCAGGCACAAGGGCCATTCTCTATCTATTCTGTCAGGTCTTTGAAGCAATGCCTGCCACAAAGAGAGTTCCTAAACTACTGTCATGTAATCTAGTAATGTACCTGAACTTTGAGAAATTTCATAGTTCTTCGCTGAAGCTTTTGTGTTCTCAAGTTGCTTCCCTAAATAGCGGTGTTAAAAGCATTATCTTTTGATGTCCTAGTGGAAGGCTTTTAGAGTTGTATTATTATAATTATTATGATTATTTTGATTACAAATTTTATTATAATTATAGTCATATATCTATGTATTTATTTTAAGCAGATGTCTCTGACTGATACAGAGACACTGAAGATCCTCACAGAATAAACCAGATGAACATTGATTTGCATCCTTGGAGGGGATGAAGGAGGGTGAAGGAAAATCTTCTCAGAAACAGTGGTCTGAATGAATCTAATATACATGTCTAAAAGCTTTTTTAGTAGTAAATTTCTCATATTTCTACTAATTTGTGAACACTTCCACTGCACAATCCTCCAGGCAGAAGAATAAGGTACTAAGATGTAGCTTTGTGGGATTTAGGGTTGAGGTGGGCAGTGCAAGGCAAAGCTGGATGAGGTTAGGGGCATTGATAAGGCCAGCAAAAAGGAGTGCTGAGAGATCCTGGGTATTTCATGACATCATTTTCTTAACACAAGAGTTCAAACTGTATTTGCACTATAAGTGAATATTTTACAGCATTCCTGTTATCCTTGTGCATGTTACTCCAGGAAGAGAGTACAATAAATCAGTCCAAACTCATCCAATCTAGCCTCAGGTTACAAGTGAAAAGCCTACAACAGGAATTTTATTGACCTCAGTCCCTCATATAGTCAACATATAAAAGTGAAAACTTCCAGATTAAATTCACCTAAGTATTGAATGTTTCAGCCCTTGGGTTGTAGAGACAACTTAAGACTCTTACCATTTAATTTCAGTGCCCCAGTTAGACATTTAGAATTAATTGAGATGGATCTGAAGTGCTATGTACTCTGTTAATGCCTGATTTAAATATTTGCTATTATTATTAAAATTTAAAAGCTAAAAAAAATCAAAATTTAGAGCTGGAAAAATGTAGTTTTATTCCCCTTGCTGGGTGACTTTTATCAATTACCAATATGTGTTGAAAATACTGAAAAAATATGTCTATCTTTTTTTTTGCTGATCCTTCATAAATGCTACATTACATATATCCCAGGTACTTATATTAAGATTGCAAAAAGTTAACTTTCATAATCAGTGTTCTATTCCATTGAATCTCAGTTTAAATTCCAGTGAAGTAAAGATAAAAGTTTCACATTATTATTAGAGTTTTAGATGGGTCCTGTTTTTCCATCTTGAGAAAGGAAAACCAACACCTGATTAATCAAGGCACTTAAATATCTGAGCTACTTGGAGATGGATTTATTGCAATTATTTCCACTTGGATTATTCACATGCTACCGGTTTGCAGATGTGCCTCTCAGAATTTGTAGCAGTATCTTGTATAGCAGTATTTTGACAGCAAGAGAGAAATGTCGTCTCTACAATGCAGCTTTCAGTTCCTCTATGAAATTTAGAGTTTCAGAAAGTTTATTTCAATGTGGCCTTGAAGTACCCTTTGTCACGTAGCCTGCCTCAGATAAGTTCTTGAGCACGTGAAAGGCATTTTGATGCACTAACTTAATTTGAAATCAGTAAGCCATAGGCCATATCCAAGCCTAGGGACAGACACAGAGATCATTATCTATCTGAAATTATACAGGTGGTCTTCCCACGTAAAGAGAAGAGCCTTCAGTGTTTGGGTCTAGACAAGTCTATTATAGTTCTGCTTTATAGCCTACCAATTGCAACATCTTATTTTGGCTGTCTTCTAAAGGTAAAGTGGTATAAACAGACTCCAACAGGTTTACCTTTTCAGCAACATATCCTCCTTCCTTTATTAAAGTCAGACACACAAACTCATTGTTAATTGATTCCACTGGAATTAGACGAGTCTGTATCTGAGCCAAAAAAAAAAATGTATAATTTTATTTATGATTTAATATAATTGACTTGATTTTCCCTCAGAATTATATCAGCACTGTGGGAAAAGAAAAGACCACAGGAAATGGTAGGATCCACTTCCTACAACTGTTCTTTTACTCCCATCAGTGATCTTTTAGAATATAAATTGACCACAAATTGATAATAGAGTAATTTACTATTCAAAATGAATAATAAATGTGAAAGATTATTTAGTCTCTCTATATGTATTTCTGCTTAAATAGCTCTTTTCTTCTGGCCATCCTGTCGTAATTTCACTGTAATTAAAAAAATGTTATACTGGTATATAAAACACCTCTGTAATTTAGTTCTTGCAATAGATATTGAAATAGCAAGAATATTCTAACAAGACTAAATATTGTTCTAGCAAATTTTAGAAGAGATCTTCAAAAACTCTTAAATACTTTAAATAGCACAATTTTATATTTCATAGCCCTGAAATACTCCTACAAGACATGGACTTTCTCCATGGAAATGGAATATGGGTGTGGACAGTAATGGAATATAAAATTAAAATATCTAATTGAAGGCATTGCACAGATGGGAGCCTACTTTAATCTATAAGAAGAGCAGTTCTTATAAACAGAAATTTGCTAATAAAAACTGGTAAAGACTTACAGGAAAAAGACCCTTATGTGAAAAGATTGCACATGAAATCCTGAGGATCTGTCTTCTTTCCTTATCTCTACCCTTTAACTTTTTCTGAAAGCAATAATACCAGTGCAGGTAGTGGCTTGGGACCCAGAAGATATCCAGAAATATTAGATACCCAGAAAATACCCAGAAAAAATAGAATGTTTTCTGGAAAACTGTACTTTCCTATACAGGAAGTGATCTGTTGATCACAGCAAGTATAGAGCTGAAAAAAGCCCCATGAAGCATGACCTGATTTGTGAGCCCACATGTCCATTTCTTAGGTGGAGAGTGCTCCAGTGAGCACATTTGTGATTAAAGAAGTAGGAAGAAACATAATAAACTTAAGATGACAAAGAGGTCCTGTGGTACATTGGCTTCTGGGATGTCAACAGTACTTTTACTATTGTTGATTCCAGTGGAGCACAGAGATCTGCCCATTGGGCTGCTCTTTTGGTACCTCTGGACATGATGGTTTTTGAGACAGAATCATAGAAAAAAGTTCTGTGGACATGGGTGTTTGTCCAACTGTTTCTGTTTTCCTTTAATGATTTAAATTTACCAGTTTGTGACCTGTCACATTTTCTTTGCCTAGTACCTCAAAAGAGGAATTTTTCCCCACAAAATATTTTATCAAATTGAAATTATTTTCATTTCTCTACAGAGAATTCTCCAGTTCTTTCTGGCACAGTGTTGCCATAGTTTTTAAGGTTGCTGCATTTTACTTTGTGGTCAAAATTTGTGGAAAAATACTTTACATAAACCTCACAAAATCCTCTCCCAAATGTTGCCTACTAGAAATTCAATGTTAGAAAGTAGAAAAAAAATATTGTCCTGTACAGAGAAATTTTCATATGAATGTTTAGGCATGCATCTCTCAGCGTCAGGGCTTGGACTGAAGCTTTTAGTAGTCCAGGTGGTGAATATTAAATTTGTATTCTTATGACTACAGCTGATTAAATGAGGCAGAAAGTAACTCAACCACACCCTTTAAAGCTGTACTTGTCAACAAACACACTTTTTACATGTCAGATGGTGGTGTGGTGAGGTAGAGAAGATTACAGATTAGTAAATGTAACACCCTTGTTACATGTTTATGTAATAGGCATCTGTCTGTAAGGGACAACATTTTCAAACCTTTTTGGTGGAATGTAGGTAGGAAAGTAATTAAATGTGAACTAATGGATTCAGCTGTGGTATTGCTAGCTAGAACCAAACATATATGAGTAGTTGCTTCATGTACCATTTTAGAGAAAATACAAAGAAAATAATAAAATAAAATCTAATATATATATATTCAAGAGTTTTTAAGGTTTGTTTGGTGTTTTTTTATTTTTGTTTGTTTGCTGCTTTGTGGGTTTTTAAAATTTAAATTGGATGGTTATTTATTTTGAATAGTGGCACCTCATTCAAAGATTTGCCACAATTAAAAAATTATATCTGATCTTATTATTTTAAGATAAGCAATTTTTTTTCTCTTTTTCACAAAAATACTTGTAATCAAGCTGAGAAAATATCTCAAATTCTAGGTATGGTGAAGAAAATGTCACATTTTCTTTTGTTTTTCCTTGATGATTTGTGGCAGTCTCCTTTTAAAGGTTTTGGGCCAAGTCCTATCATTACTATAGTCATCCAGTATGTTTATTTGTACTTTAAAACATCCAGTTTTAATTTGTACTTTCAAGCTGTGAATAATACATGAATTTTTGTATTCCACATGCACAAAGCCACACAGGGTTTTAAGTCACTGAATGATTGGCCATTAATTTGACTCTGGAAATTCTGAAGATGGGGGGCGGGAAAAAAAAGTACTGTTCTACTTTATTGGTTGCAAGATTTACTTTTAGCCTGAATGTAATTTTTTTTTTTTTTTTTTTTTTTGTGTGTAGGCCTTATTAAGAAGACTCAGACAGTTTTAATTGCTGGAAAGAAGAGTAAAAAACACAGGCAAAAATAATTTTTTCTACTGCTTTTGGCAAGTGGATTTTAATTTGCAAGGGTTTTTTTAAAATTTGTTGGTTTTTTTTTTTTCTCTCTCTTTAACACTTATTTCCATTTTAGTTGGGTAAGTGACTGAAGATATTGCCATTAAGTAGTTCATCAGATGTTTATGTCTCAGGCCGAAGGCAAGTCCAGCCTAGACAAACACCTGTAACTATTTTCTCTATATGAATTAGACCCTGAAGAGGTTTAGAGCCATGCAAACTTTGTATTTCTTTTGAGAGGCTAATAATTTATAGCTATCAGTGATGGTGCTATCAAGTCTCTCACAGGATGAAGTAAGCAAATTATTTAGGTGGCAATAATTTAGAATTATATGAGCTACATCACAAAAAGATCTCTTCATTATTACTACTTAGCATGTCCTCCTCCACAGAGTCATGAGGAAGACAGCTCTTGAAACCCATGTATGATTTTTACAGGCTTTAGTCCAGTCAACAGGCCATTCCTTCTTTTGTATGTTTTGAATCATCTTCCCAGGAATGAGCTCTCTTTCTTTAATTGTGACCATGAATGCTGCAGCCCCTGTGTTTGGCTGCATTGAAAAATATTATTTATTTCTGTGTAGTGTACCAATAAATAAAGAATTATTTTGTCACTGTCATCTGTTGTCTTCAATATGTACCACTTTCCCAGGCTTTGTGTCATCAGTGAAGTCTATGATTAATGATTTCATATTTTCAACAATACAATATTAAATAGCATTGGACTAATTACTGATATCTGAGCTCCAATGAAAACATATTTGGAAAAGAGTTGTATTCACAGTTACTTTTTTATATTCAGCAGTAAATCAAATTGTGATCAGTGAACCACAATTATATTCTGTGTTTGATTCATAATATTTTATTCCTGTAGACCAGAGGATTACTCTGTAACAGGCCCAAAGATTGTAAGATTATTAAGTATATTTTAACAAAACCTCCTAGAAATATGAAACATTGTAAGAATATTAGTTTGACAAGATCTACTCTTCATAAACCCATGCTGGTTGACATACTACTCTCTTTCAATATCTCATTGCTTTTTTCCTTGTCTCATGCTAGGCATTCCTTTTTTTTTTTTTTTTGAATAGTATGAGCTCAAAAGGTTTAGGGGTGTTTAAATACAAAGATTTATACTTCCTTAAATGTTAGTACAATGTTAGGTTTCTTTCCATATTCTTCTTTTTTCCTGATTTTTTAAGACTTACAAAACTGAATTCAAATTGTATTGTTTTTCTATTAAAATATATTGTTTGGTATCTGCTTTTTCATGCTCCATTATTCTTGAAAGGGAAAATAAATTTCTTGCCATATAATAGGAATACAGTATTTAGATTTTCCTGCTAATATAAACCAGAAACATTTATTGGCTATTTCTATAAATTTTAAGTCTATCAGTTTGATCTGGTATAGGCTAGGGCTATGTATTTGCTTGCTATTTCCTAAACTACTTAAAAATGAATAAATACTTGCTATCACTAAATTCTGTACTTGTGCTCATTACCTCCTTCAGCATGTCCCAGTTTCCTGTTTCCTAATTCAGTCCTTTTTAAAGGCTTTACAACTGGTGCTTTTCTCACATTTCATGAACACATTCTTCAACTGATTTAAAGGAATATTTTTCTCCCCTTACCTTGCAAGAGTCTTCCCAACAACTGTGTCTACTATTTGGATGAAGTTAATTGCCTAGGAGACTCAGGTGTACATATTTTCTTCAGAGATTTTCTGGGTCCTGTAATTAATCTGTTGCTGTGGTTGCTTACATGAAGCAGCATTGCTTGTAAGTGTCAATATTAGATTTTTAAAAACCTTTCTGTTAATCATCAGGTTATTTCTGCTGAAAAGTAACAAAATATATAATTTCTGTTTTGTTTGAATTGTTTTTAGAAAGGATTATTGTATTTTGAAAGGTTTGAAGTTTTTGAAAGAAAAAGGTGCATCTATCAATACCTTTTGGAAATTAATTTTTTAATGAAAATATTTTTATTGTAAGCCAAATTTTTCTCACCCATTTATTGAAGAAAATTCAAAATGCAGAAATAGCAGTGAGCTGACTTTTTTGAGTGAGTTTAGTGTCTTCTTTCAGCCCAACATCTGGATCTGCCAAGTGAAATACATTTGCTAAGATGGATCATAATCATTCAACTTTATAAACAGCTTGTTAATATTACAGTTTACATTGATGCAATAGACACTAAATAGAAACTTTAGAATTAAATGGAATATACTTACCCTTTAAAGATATAGTGCTATTTAAATACTAATGGAATAAATCCATGATAAGAATGTTAAAGAAAAAATATTTTTAATGGTATGTAAATGAAGAAAAATCTAGTTCTATTGATCTAATTTCATTAATTTTTATAAATAAAACTAAACTAAATCTATTCAATGTCAACTAGATCTGGAGTTCAAACAGGAAGGAATTGAGGAAAAGGAACCTGAAGGTTTAAAGAGAGTCCTCTCAAGCACAGTTCATTTGCTAGTTTGTATTGAAGAAATAATAGAGATTAGAAAAATCTGGCTTGCATCTTTATAGAAATGTAAAAAATTACACTTTAAATTGAAGTACACTTTTGGATAGTTAATTTAAAAAACAACTAGAAATTAAGAATTAAAAAATTGATTTCAATCTAAAGTTTGGTTTTATAAAATAGTGAAGAGCTTAAGATTAATTGAAGTGCATAAGATTAATGCCACAAAATTAAAATCATTAAGTATTGTCCTACTTAAGGATTACTGAAATTTATAATTTTTCCTATAGTGCCTTGTAAACTATTTGCATTTGCTTTCAAATATGTAAAATTCACTTAAAAGATGATGTTACACCATTCCCAATTGTTACATGCATCACATTTCTCCCTCCCTAATCCTCTTCTTTGAACTAAAGAGAAGAAGAAAGAAGAGAAAGAAAAATCTGCTGAACACTAATTATTTAACCTCACCTCCTACCTACTTGCTCTCTTTATTCTGAGGTTTCTTAAGGGCTATAATGAGCTGTCCCCACACAAACAGGCCAAATTAGTGGATAATTACTGCTGGGTCTGTGAATGTTCTCACTCCTCCTTTCTTACAGTTTCACAACATTACTAGAATGGTCTGTCACCTCCCTACCAATTAGGCACAATTACTACTTTATAACATTAGTGGTAGCAGGCTTATTACCTTGGAGAATATGTAAAAGTAAGGGAGGGCTGGGGAGAGAGGGCAGTGAATCAGGCCCAGGAGATCAGTACCACACTGATAACTTGTATAATTCTAACTTTACTTTTGTTTTGCAAGACAAAAGCTTTATACACAGATAAATATGGAAGCAAGAAGTTGTTGTGGTTTTGGATGTTTTTAAAATTATTTTTCATTGGTTTTATTGAGTTTTTCAGGTAACCAGACCATCATTACTTTTTGTCCTCCCAGGTTTCCCAGGTGGTGGTGCTAATGCTTGAATTAATTTCTTCTTTTCCTGAAAAGACGTATTTTTGCCAACTGAAAAATATATGTTTTTCTGTCTTTTTCTGGCTAAACTAAATACATTAACTATGTCATGGCAAAGACACTTCCACTGACCTTAGATTGCACCAAAACATTCCCTTCAAAACTGTATTTAAACAAGGGAGGTCAAGATAAACTTACCTTAAATGCTCAGAGAAGGATAACTAACTTCTAATCTTTTATAAACAATACTACAAAAGTAGTTAATTTCTGCCTTTCTTAAAAAAAAAAAAAAAAAAAAAAAAAAAAAAAACAACCAAGCAAATTACCAAGACACTCAAAAAACATGCCCTGTGATTTCTTTTTCTAATGGCTGAAACTAGAAAGTTATTAATACTGTCTTTTTAACAAGGTAAATTTATGAGAGTGAGATGACTCTCAGAGATTTAACATTAGATTTAATGCCTTGAAGGAATAATCTTAATTTATATGCTTTAAAAAATCTTTCATACATCTATTTCTCCTCTCCTTGAAGAGCTTCTAAATTCTTCTGATCCTTGCAGTGGTAATTATAGAAAACTTCCTAAAAAATGCAGAAGGAATTATGTTTTGGATACCAAGAATTGGGCAGACTAATTTAATTTAAAATCATTATGGAAAATGTAGCAAAACTCTGAAACAGAGCAAACCTTTTCTATGCTGGGGCAATTATCTTACAGTAAATGATCATATTCAGTAATTAATACAATCCCATAAACCTGCTGTTGGTTTCCAGAATTTTATCTATCTTTTTCATGGAATGTACTCAGGTTTTTTGGTTTTTTTTCACAGAATAAATTGTTAATTATAAGGAGTTATAGCTGAATATTGTTATGAGTAAAAAGTTATCTATTTTTTTTAAGGTTGCAGAGTTAAAACAAGTTGAACCAGTTGCTGTTAAGTTAGCTTCACGTTGCAGCCACCTATTGTTGAGAGTTCTTCTTCAATTACCTGTTAATGGTTGGTGATTAGCCATTGTCCCCCTGATGCTTGCCAGGGAGTGACACCAGACCCCGCAGGTAGCAGGGCCAGGGGAGTGACATCAGAGCTAGTATGCAGATGAGAATGCATTTCAGCAATTTTGTAACTTCCAGGAAAAAAATCCTAAAAACAGCGAGCCAACATAGAATTAAGAGACCTAAGTGATGTCTAAAGATGAGGAACTTAATCCAATATCTGCTAAGATCCTTTTTACTTCTCACCCTAACCTAAAAAGGTGTTAACTAGAGAGAGAACCTGAAATGTTAGACCGAAAAAGTGGAATTTCCTAATCTCCCGTGAGGACGCAGTCCCCAGCTCTGCCTGCAGACCAGCGGACAGAGCTGCATCACCCTCCTCCTCCGTGCCGCTCCTGGGAGCAGCGGCGGCGTGGGCGCGACCCGTCGGTTTCTCCCCACCTGAGCTGATTCTTTTTAATAAAGGCATTAAAAAGGAGAAAGATCTCCTGCCCCATTCTTCTCAAATATGAGTAGCATTGTCATATTCATCTCATTCATTTAAGGAGTGTTACTGTGTGGAGAGGGCATCCTCAAGATGCCTGTTAAACGTTTTGCTACTACACTATCCTGCAGCACTGAAAATGCAAAGGGTCTGTGAGAGCTGCCTTGTCATACTATGCAAACTGAGCAGAGAGAAACAGTGCAAATTTCATCTGCTGTGCCTATTTTTGAGCTTGTTAATTGTTATTTTCATTATAGCTATATTTCAGATGCCAGTGTCACTTATGGAAACTACCAACCCTGTTGGAGGTAGAGCTGGGCAGAGTAAAAAATATTATATCCTTTTCAAGGATACTTTTAATAACATAATATTTTTACATGGAATATTTTTCATACGTGTGCACCAAGTGTGAAAGTATCTCAGAACTATGTTCTGAAGTAGAAAATTTGTGGATTTATGTGCTTACGCCCAGAATAGCTTCTTGTTTGTTTACTTGCCTCCAGGTTTAGGTGTTAGTGAAGGGAAATATCCCAAAGTATTTTTACATTAAAAGACCATACTGATTCAATTGTTTTAAATGCCAGCACTTTTTTGTCACAGTGGCAAAATATTAAAAATTAGAGTGTAGCAATATTCTAACTATCATTGGAAAGGTGATACAAAGTTCCTTTAAGTGGCTAAGTAGAATGCCCTATGAATTCTTTAGGTGGTTCCTCTTCAACTTTGTTTTACCTTGCACTGATGAACACATGTTTACTCACACTATGCTAGTTCTTGGAATGCAAATAAGTGTATATGTAGGAGAGGATTTGTATTACCCTGATAAAAGCAGCCACGTCATTTCAAGGATTTTACTTAATGATTCAGCATCAAAAATTAAACTCCTGAAGGACTGTGCAACTCTGCAGCAAATCATAGGCTTAAGAAGAAAGGAGAAAATTTGATAAGCTAAATTATAAATTATTTCAGCTGTATGTCTTGCAAGATTAACAACTCAAGTTATGTGAATAGGTAATTTTGCTGATGGTTTGTAGGGTCTTTCAAGAATAGTTATAGAACTTAAACTTTTCCAGTATTCTCCAGGGCTCTAGTTTCTCCAAGGCAACTATTTTAATGGATGAAAGGATGAATAATAGCCCTAGGATATAGTAAACTGACAGACCTAGATATTACAAAATCTAGATTTTTGTTTTTATACTGAGAACTTTGTACTACCGGATCTACCAAACTTGCAAGATCATCATACAAATGCACAATTTATGATGTACATCTTGGACTGTTTCATCGCTCTATCAGTCACTAGTGCATGGTAAGAATGAGTTGGGAAAGAAGATTAATTAAAAAGAAAAAGATAGCACAATTTTAGGTCATTTTCCCACAGTATTCCCACACACATTGCCTCTTTAATTTTTTTATTACTTGAGTAGGAACACGAGATTAATTCACAAGACATTTTGGAAAATGAGCATTGTAGAATCGTGCACTGAGAACCGTATAGTCACATCTAACAGCACTGTTCCACACTTTTGTGTTCTCATATTTATGATCAGATTTTTGGGGGACATTATCAGGTTGAATTTTAGCAACTTTAAAAATGCAATAGGAATAAAATATTAACTGGTTCTATTTAAAATGAGGTCTGACTGTTTCTCCACCTGAACTGAGAAAACAGCAGTTATTGATGAACCTTACATGCTTCAGAGCATATTCCTAAAATGTTTTTTCTTGTCTAGTATTTAAAAATTTTCAAACTATAAATGTTTTAACAAATCTTCTTATGAGATCTTAAAAGTACCCAGACTTCTACAAAGATTCAGAATTAATAGTAATTGTGGTAATGTTTATGTAGTAGTTATATTTCTGATTTGCAACAAAATATGATCAAGTTTGGAAACTTGCTGATAAAAATTTAAATGGAGGGAAAATACTGGTTTTTTGTTTCTACTTCTAGCATGTTGGTGTCTTGTTATTTGTTACAGTATGGGAAATAACTTATTCTTCTACTCAATTAACTGATTTTCTACAGAAGTGCCCAAAATTTAAAATTTGGTCTACAAATCCTGTAGGTTTTGGTAGGGTGTGTTATGTTGCTGTCATTTAAGATCCATCAGAAAATCCAACAGGCATCCACCAAATAACTTATGAGATTGGTAGTAAACAATAATTTTTCATAAATAAATATGATGCCTCTTTTGGTACAGATATAGGAATACTGTCATCTTCAGACAAATTGCTGCTAGAATTAATGTAGCTATTGGCAGATATATCCTGTAGCTTATGTTTGCATAAGGGGAAACTGTGGCGACCAGTTTAGAAGTTTCGTTAAATACACGCAAACTCTTGAACACGTATGAACATCTTATTACTATCATTCAAGAAAGGCATCCTAGTTAGTTATGTTGGTAAGCAATTACAACCCAGGTATTCCTACAGGTGTCAAAAATATCTACATATGGCCATTGACAAGAGACCATTCTGGAGGCTATAAAGTTTTGGGTTTTTTTACTCCTGGGTTCTTTTTCATAATCCTGTCATAGATACAGGAGAGTTATCTCACCAAAGAGTTGTGGTGGAAACAAGCTCTCCAAAGTTTTTAACTTTGCCTTTCTTGACAGTGGCTGGAGAAGATCAAGACTGTCCAATGGTCATCTCAGCTAATTAATCTTACTGCTCAGCTGGAGCATAGATTTGGACTTTACATGCTGTTTATACATGAGTGGATTTCATAGCATTAAGGACAAAACCAAAAAGTCTGCGTTTAACCAAAAAGGCTGTGTTACATTTAACCAAAAGTCTCATGTCTGTTTGCCATAAAAAAACTTAAGTGAGTGCAGAACTCATGAAATTCAAATGAAATTCTCTTGTCAAAAAAGAAGATGTTACTGTATTTGCAAAGAATTTACCAGGAAAAGTGTAGCCGCACATTGTCGGGGAATAGACGAAATATTCAGTTTCATTATAAACTTAATTTATAAATAAAACTGGTTTCTAGTGCCATCATACACCCTTTTATATATATTTAAAAAAATCCACAATTTCTGAACTTAATAAGAAAATTAAAGTTCTGTTTCCTTAACACAATGTTTGTATATATCCTTAATGCAACGTAAAAATACATTACTAATTTAAGAGCATAGTGGTCCCAAGGTAGCTTTGCAGAGCTAATTGAGAAGTTCACATATAAATGTAATTTACTTTATTGTCAAATAACTGTTAATTTAATATTTTTACACATATTACTTCTGTTTTTAATTTGGAAAATGACAAAGAAGTTGAAAATGTACTGCAGGGAACAATTTGCAATTTCCAGAAAGATGAAATAGGTGATCTACAAAAGTTTCTTCTTTTTAAATTTTCGGTATCATATGCCTTTAGTAAAGGCAATAAAAACTAGCGGTAGAAGTGGTATGCATATCTTGAAACTAAATTGGCTAATTTATACTATACAACTTTTAAGGCAATAATTACTCTTTAAATATCACTTACCAGTCCACAGTGAAAACTCAGATTCTGCCTTTCCACTATGACCTCTCCAGATATTGGGTGACAATACCCAGTTTTAGGTTTTGCCAGATCCCTGCTCCCTGCTCCTCACTCTCTTCCATTGCCGCCTGTGCATTTCTTCATGGGTGCTGGCACAGACACTACTCTAGGACATGGTGGCAAGACTTGAGAATTCTTCCTCTAAGAACTTAAATCTGGAAAAAAAATTTGTAGTGATTTAGAAACTACTTGAATACTAATTTTCAACGTAGATATGCAAGTGGTATGTGAGATGCAAAACTGGAAAAGCAGATATTTATTTTAGACAAATGATGGTATTCCAGATTGGGAATAAATATTCCTTGAGACCTTAGATATTTTTATCTTGTGAAGGAGAGGTCTAGCTTCAGACCTGTCTTTTATTTTCAGTTTTGATTATTCCAAAGAGTATTTGAAGTCTCTGTGTTGAATCTGATTTTTGGTCAAGTTAGGTATCCAACCTCTAGGAATCAGGTTGCAGAAGATTTGAGATATCGCCTGCTAGTTTTATCTAGTATTTCTTAAACATAGGGAGGAACAGAGGAGGCTTTTTTCCCCCCCTAAGTCAACTGAATGTAGTGCATTTTCAAAACTTCATAACATTATTAAAAAAAAAAAAAAGAAAAGAAGAGTACATGTTTTATATGCAGGCCAAATAGTTTGGCTCCATTTTACAGTGCCTTCTTCTTCTTCAGCTGCATTTTCATAAGGTTTGGCTACACTGTTTTCTCATGTTATGGTACCTGTTGCTACTGGGAAGTAAAGACTGAGATCCAGTCCTTGGTTTTTATATTTGCAGTTAATTTGGCTTAATTTTGCTAATTAATAGTTTATTCATAATAACCCAGGTAGCCCTTTCTGTCCCATTCATGTTGCTGTGGCTTTTTGGCCAACATAATGAATTTCCTCATACTATTTGTTACAAACTGAAGAGGGTGGATAAACAGATTTAAGCAGTCTTTTTTAAAAATCAAATATGCTTCCTCCCCAAGTAATAACAATGTGTTCATATTTTGTGTAAAATGTAAGTAAAAATTAGAATGTAAGTATCACTTTTATTTGTACTACATGTGATATTATATACATTATATAAATTATCTCTTATATTAAGACTTTGCAGATATATTGTCATATAACTGTTTTCTCAATCCTGTATCTTTTGTAGAAGTGCCTTACAAATAACATCTAAGGAAGAATTAATCTGCTGTTTTTAAAAGTTTTATGGCCCAAACCCTTATTTTGTGCTTTATAATCCTTTTCAGTCCTATAGTTTATGTAGACTTTCCCTACAAATGACAACTAAGGATTAATTAATCTCCTGGTTTTCAAAGTTTGATATGCCAAGCACTCCTTTTGGAGAGCTCACAAACATAGTCTGTGTCCATGAAATTATGCCTGAACACATACAGCAACTTACATTTTAAGTTTAGGTTTAGTTTCCTTTTAAAAACTTCCAAAGCTTCAAAAGAGAAACTTAATAGTATCATGCAGTAAGACAAGCTGGACTTCTAGATGTACAGAATGTTAAAAAGTCTCTGTTATCAAAGTGTCATAACAATGACCAGGGTTTTGTTTTTCATTTCAGTCCTTGCAATCTGTTAGGTACAAAATTTCCCTTTCCATTCCCATCCCACAAACTTTTTTGCATATATTTTACCTTTTTTTTGTTCATGATTTCATAAACTTAGAGAAATGTATCATAAAATCAAATCAGAATCTGGCTTTCCAGCTCAAAACCTTGACCAGCCAGAAAGAATTGTGGCTAGTGCAGGAGGGAGAGAACACTTGATATACAAAAAGCTACTTTTGTGATTGCTGTGTCTTTCCCATCTCCCTCTCCATCCTGAGAAGACAAATCTCCATTTAAACACCTTCATAATGAGCCATAGCCTATTCAACCATTCTTGGAAAACACCCATGTAAACCTGTCCTTACATGTATGCACTTGAAGACCCAGATGGATAATAACAATATTTGTTCAAACAGAATCCAGTGATAAAACAGAATTTTTCCCTTGCATTATAGTTTATTCCTATTATATTTTCTCTGCAGGCTACTGGTGAACTACTACTACTTTGGTAGTAGTTCAGCTGTCCTTTAGTATCTATAAATTTCATTAGGCGAGCTCAAAAAATTTCACAAACTTTTAATTGGAACCAACACACATCAAACAAAAGAACTTAAGACTTTCTGTTGGAAAAGAAGCAAATAAATATTCACTTGTTTAAGTAAGTGCATGTCACCTCAGGAAAGATAATCTGAAATTCAAAGCCATTAAGTTGTACTTCAAGGATACACCATGTGTGAGGGACAGAGACAAGGAGAGAACCTAGGAATCTAAATTCTCATTCAGTTTACCTGTGTCACTGAGTGTGACATATACTTAATTGCAATCTTTACATATTAAGAATGCAAATACAAGTCTCATCTGCTGATCTAGAAGTAGATATGCAGTGTTTTAGAATTCAGATATCTTGAATTTGTTCATTAGCAATCTTACCACATTGTTATGTGAGCACTGTTTTAGGATTGTGCATGGCCATACTTGTGGACTGCTGTAAAGTCTTATCATTCAACTTTCCTCTGTATCCTTTATGTCTAGACATGAAATATTTCTAGTATTAAAAAGAGTTTTTTTTTTATTTTGTCATGCCTTCATTAAAATGCTATGATTTAAGACTTGTATGAAATAGTATAAAATTTATTTATAGCTTATATTTATATATTATATCTTATATATTTTATATATTTATTATAAAATTTATATTTTCTTTATTTTCTTTCATTATTTCAAACAACATTGAAATTTCTGTTACATAGTGTGTTTGTTTTCTTGATATTTAAAGGTTGCCTTTCTGTTCCTAACTGTAAAGATTAAAACAACAATCATCTTCTGAAATATCACTACTGTTTCTGTTTCTAAAGCCAGAAAATATCTAACTAATTTGCAAATACTGCCCTTAAACCAATATTGTATCATTTTTAAATGCATGTTATGTCTTTGATGCGTCCATAGAAATCAGAGCAAGAGGATTTGTCAAGGCTGTAATTAATATCTTTTTTCATTTATCAAAAAAGCAGTCCACAATAAAGTAGTAGATACTGCTAATTTGACATTCTTATTCTGACTTCCATTAAACAACAGCTGAATATTTCAAGTGAAATGAATATAAACACTTGTTGCTATTTTTCAAGTAATAGTATCCAATTTATCTTTGTGTGTGTCAGAAAATATGAGTCACCAATATTTTGCAAGGTAGACTCAAGCATGTAAGTTTGAGCCTGTCACCACAGCAGCTTGCTAAAATCCATTAACCTTCTAGAATTTTCTCACCCAGCAGCAACCATCCCCAGAAACTGGGTCTGCAAGTTTCTCCTTGATACTCCTACTGTTGCCTTAAAAAATTGACCTATGAGGTGCTCAGGATCATGGGAACAGTTACACAAATAAACAATTATTGGGCATTCATAGTCTGCCTATGAACTGGAATTATATGTTTCTGAGTGAAAACAACACTGAGAAATATGTGCAACTTGGCTCAAGGCTTAGACAGCAAACTAGCACAACAAAGCTGGGGTAGAAAGGCAGGGTTTTTTGTGTAGTTAATTTAGTTATTTTTTATATTGTGTGTCTCAGAAGAAAGGCTTTTCAAAAAGAAAACTTAAAAAGCCAGTTTTGCTGTGTTCTAGGTTGTTAGATAAAGGGCTATCTTTCACCACCAAATGAACAAAAAAGCATAATATAACAATTTCATTATTTTAATTTATTATTTTGAAAGTACATTTTAAGTCACTGCCACAGTCACATGGAGAAATCAGCTTCAGAAGCCCATGGGGCAGGGTATTTCCACTGCCTCAGCAGAGCCTTTTGGCACAATCAAAATACTCTGTTCCAATTATACTTTTTGTACCGTTTTAGCTTTAAATTTATACATGCCAACTTCTTCCAGACAATCAAAAACAAATTGCTCAAATATTTGCATCAGACAGCTTCAAACATCTGGATAAGTTAAAAGATAGAATCAAAAGAGCATGTTAATCCTGCTGTTCTTGTGATACAAAACAAAGTAAAAATGCAGATGAGTTTTGAACAGACCACGTTCCTGTCTTTGGGATCCCAATTCACTCTTTATTTTTCACTCCCTTGTGGGAACATATTGAAAAAAGCTGGACACAGCACACTTACAACACATTGTCTTCTGATAGATTTGGAGGTTAAAGATTTCAGCGTGTGCTCCTATCCTCCATGGCCTGAGAACTTGTGACCCCACTTCTTTTTCCAAACTAGCACTTCATAAAAGTGTCAGTAATATTTGCACTGTAAAAGTTCCGCATTTGACCCTGTTTCTTTTCTATACTTGTAATTGTTTCAGACAAGCATACAAAGGAATTACTCTAAATTTGCAGTGGCACTATGGCAGAGTCAAGCCCCAATATGCTTTAATCTTCTGCTATTTAAGACTATGAAATTCAGGCTGCCAAAGTACCAACGGGAAAACTCTGCCTATGCTTTGAAGTCATGTTACCTATTTATGACTATAAAACATTTCCCTCTTGATTTTTTTAGCCTTGTATCTAATGTGCACAAAAAAGATAAACTTCCCAAGAAATTATTCTGACACAGGGTTGAATACACACTTTAGAAGTTGCTTCTTTCTGGCAGGCCCTGATATTCAGGGGCCTAATGTCCAAACTTCTTCCTTTCTTTTCTATTCCTTTTGGTGTTGATTTGCTCTATTTTTATTTATTTATTTATTTATTTAAAACTCAGAATAGCTAATTGTAAAAGTTGGCTGCCAGCCTACCACTTGAAGGTGAAGAAAACATCTTGATTTAACATCTGAGCAGGGATTTTTTTTTTTTTTTGTCATCCGTAAACAATTGGACCATATGTAGTGTGATGGGAAATATGAAGGCTGTGGTAGAGTATGATTTAAGGAACCTGGTGTTTAATTACTGCTCTTGATTAGCTGTAATAGAAATTAGATTTAAATGTTTGGATTACCATATCAATTTTAAAGGTACATAAGATAGTTATCAGTAAATTTATTTACTTGTGGTTCTGATGATTGCATTTATGCTGGTTATTTATAAGAATAAAAAAAATTGTTATGCACATTTATGTCTTTAAAAGAGGGAGAGATTCATTCAGGAATTAAAGAAAGAACATATGAAATGAGAGACTCTCGTATTTGATCTGCATTGGTTGAAGATTTTCTGAATTTCCCTCAGATTAATTAAATATCTTCCTGTTTTCCTTCAGATGAACCAGTAAATGTCATTGTCTAATAAACTCCTTAAGCTTATTATCTTTTTCAGGAGAAAGTTTCAAAGCTAGTGCAACATTATTAATATAGCAGAAAGGAAGTGTAGGCAACTTACACATCCAGCAGGTTTATCAACAAAAGCCCCAACATGTATCCTGTAATTTGGGTAAAATTTTCCCCAATCTTTCCTTAGAAGTGAACACAGACAAATTTTCCTATCAGTGCAGGGGAACGTAAAAGAAAACATTGCCTGAAGCTCTACACTCCCCTCTTTATTTGAATCTGCAGGTAAGCCAAAGGCTCAGTCTTAAAATCTTTCCTGTGTATCAACATAGCAGTGACCTTAGAAATATGTGGTTTTGATAAAGAAGAGCCAGGCAGTAGATGTAGCAAAATTGTACTATAATGCTGGACAGTTCAAACTGAAAAGAATGTAACAACAAAATTCCTCGCTTCAAAGCAGTCTAGTTTGATAAAAGCAGTGGATATAATTTGAGGATTCAGGTCTGGGAGCCCCAAGATCTGGTAGAGATGAGAAAGACAATTACCTTGTCTCCTGACTTTTGCAGGTCAAAGAACAATCATTATATTTCTGATTAAAAAGATGCCATGTATTTTACATTTATAGAAAAATGAATTGAAATTACATGGGCTATGAGTTCATTTTGCAGTGAAAGCAAGGAAAATAATTCACACTATTGCTTTTGATTGTTTAGTAATGTGCATGCTAAATATAAAACTCAGCTCCTGATATGAGCTCTCCTCATCACAGGTCATCCTACTTTCCCTCATCACAGAAATTCTCCACTTTGGTCTTAAATCAGGGCTAAGAACCTACTCCCAAAATATTGGGTATGTCTCTATGGCTATTTTGAGAAACTAGTTTAGTCCCTGAGGTTGCAATTGTTGGACACAGCAGATGTAGAAAATTCACTTAATGTTGTTGCTGAACTAACTGCAATCTCCATAGAAACTGTAGAAGAAAGACTATTGGCAGTCAGTAGCCCAAAGTTCAAAGGATTTATTCACATGAGTTTCACCTATATGGCACCATTTGAAAACTGGCAACACTGATTACTGGGAGGACATTGTGCTGCATATACAATATTTTAGAATAAACTCAAGTCTGTATATCAGAATACTTCAGATTATGCTTTTTAACTAGTGTTCCCTTAATGCTAAAACTCCCTTGTCAAAAATGTATTACACTGTTGATTTAAATGCTTTTAATAGAGTTGATACAGAGACAACTGAGCATTAAAGGGCAGAACAAAGAAGATTAAGATTGAGAAGATTAAGTCTAATTCTAGTACTGATGTATTGCTTAATATTAAGCAAACAGCACACAGGGAACTGATCAAAATGTTTTTTCAAGTTCCTTACAAAAGTGAAAAATGGTCTTATAAAAAGATCCTTAGAAACATTTATAAAAGAAACTTATAAAATTGTAATTGTTGATGAAGTCATTGACTTCAGTCATCTTCATTGACTTCAGTCATCTTTAAAAGTCTCTTGCAATTTTCTAAGTAGAAAAGTTTAAAAAGCAGCTATTGAAATATTTCAGACTGAATCTGGAGTAAAGACGTTTACATAAAATCCTTCAGTGTTAAAAAAACCCCAAATGGCGTGGTATAATTCTTTCACCCTAGAATGTGCTCCTTTTGAAAGCTTAAAATTGAAACAATATTTTTAATGAACACTGGCTTCCTCTTTTCTCATTTTTCCTATATGAGAAGCGAGGATAACAGCTGTGGAGATAAAAGCTTACTATCTCACCTCACCCTGTTATATAGCTACATGTTTTGTGTGTAAGTCTGTTGTGTTCTGTCCCCCACAGTCCTTCTCTATCTCCAGGTTAGCAGATGGTCCAGAGTTGAGAGACAACAGAGACGCTTAGAACCAGTCATAACCCAGGCAGTCAGATCCTATTATGAAAAACAAGATGGGGAATTAAAGAAGAGAAACACAGATGCTTTTGTAGAGCTGGATCTACCCTTTTAGATGGAAGAAAATAGTGGAAACCAGACCCAAGTTTCACAACATCTGGTTTTGTACTTAAACAAAACTAAATTTTTGCTGTAATTTCCACAAGCCTGATTTCTTCCATGATTGCAGTTGTTGCTAGTTTTTTCCCACTTGTGAGAACATAAGTGACTCTTTATATTAAATCTTTAGCATTAATGTTTCATGTTCAAATAGTGATGTTAGAAACATCCTATAACCCTGAAGAGTCTCTTAGTGATCGAGAACTTAAACTTCTGAAAAGCATTGAGGAAAGTTTCTGAAATTACAGAAATGCAGATTTTCATACTATCACTCAAAATATCTATTACTATTCACACTTATCTGAAGTGTCATGCTGAAATATATTTTTATAGACATATAAATATTCTTTATCAAGATTAATAAAAACACCAATCCAAACACAAAGCAACATAAAACCTTCACAAATATCTGAAAATAAACTCCAGTGGTTCTGTTTTACTGTAATTTGAATGATACAGGTATACACATCAATATAAGGATTTGCCAGTATCACAGTCCTTGTTTCCCCTAATTAATGACACCTTCTTACCTCACAGGCTGGAATTTATTGTAATGAAAAACTTTTTCCTGTCTATAGTAATTATTAACATTATTGATCTCAGATCACACTGAAAATATGATTCCTCTTCCCAGGTACCTTAGAAAAATACTGACTTATTTTTTCTTAATTCCACAGTGAAATGCTGAAGGTAAAAAAAAAAAAAAAAAAAAAGTCATTGGTAATCTAGAGAATTATGAACATCTGATCTTAACTCTTAAATTAGCCATATGTTGAGTCTCAACAGATTGACAGTACTTATTAACATGAATGTAAAGTTTTAATATTTTAAATCTGCATTTTATTAATATTTAATCAAGGGTCATAGGTAATGTCCATGTGTGTCAGATAGAAAGGAAAGAAGTTATCACAAGAATCCAATTACTTCTACTTCTAATTACAAATGACTTTCAATATTGAGGCAATGTTCTTCTTATGTGACCTTTAGTGCATTTTCCAGACTTCATTAAACCCTTTTGTTCTTGCTAGTTCAGGTAAATCCCATCTTGTCCCATTCCTCTGAAAGTATTCTGTCATATGTTCTTAATCCAATGAAAAATGATTGCAGCAAGAAATATGCTGGTTATTATTTAAAATATGTGTTGCGTTTTAATCTTATATGTGTGAAAAACTCAGTTACCCTATAAGATTTTCTTGCACAAATTTCAGGTAAACTAGATCAACTGCAATTGGCCAAGCAATTAGAAATTTTTTCTAACTTTATACAGTTTATAGGCAAATATTTATTCTGATAATGTATTTACTTTGTACAGAACACACATGGATTTGAAGCTTAAACCGTGAATGTTATCATTCCACTAAAATACATATTTTTTTTTACAAAAGATTTTCATTGGGTAGAATTTTAAAAGAAAAGTACAGAAAAGTGAGTTGAAGACCAGAATAACATCATGTGAAAAATTAAATTATATTTATTTACTTATAAAGAAATAGTCATATCATATAATGCTATGTACAAAGCATAGGTTAATATATAGACAAGTAGCAAAATAATGATAGTATAATAGTTTTAGTATAATATTGTTGTATAATAATAAAATTATAGATTGAACACTGCCATTTTCCTAAAATCATACATGCACAGTACTTTACAGAAATGATGTCTGTGATGAACATAAAAGAAAACGAAACAGTCTATTATATATAGTATAAGACAATGTAAATAAATGCATTAAGAAACATTTGAAGAAATGGCTTCAATTCCCCTGAAATCATATTTTGTGTGTTTCTTTCCCTGTTTTGTTAAGAAAGACATCTCTGACATATGCTTATATTTCAATTTCTGCATTTTTAGATGCAAAAGTTACCAGGAAAATGGCAAATTTTGCTTATTTTCAAAGCCACATTCTTTTACATGCCTTATATTTATATATTGTGAGACTGTCTTTTCATAATGACAGTCCTCTCACAATTATATTTTGCTTCCAATACTTGCAGTTGATAATTTGTTTTCTTGTGGTCCAACTCAAAGTATATGAATCTAGACAGGTGGCTGCCTTTTGAGAAACTCTAAGAAAGACAAACATGTGTCTCCTTTTTGTTCTGAAAAGGCACAGTGGTCAAAAGGGTCCTCCAAAATCATCACAATGTTGGTGTTTGTTTACAAGGTATGTCAGGCTCCAATTCAAGGAGAAGGTTGTTTTTTTTTCTTGAGTCAAGCCACCCTAATGTAAAACAGCCAACTGAAACTGAAATTCAGTTCTTTGAAAATAGTACTGAAAAATTTTGTAAGTAATCTTAAATTCATAATAATCTTGTCCAGTTTTCAAGGATGATTTAAGTACTACAGATTTTATTTCACAGAATTTACTGAGAAGAATATAACTTGAATGTAGAGGCATGTATGTTTCCCTCCAGGAGTTTTATTCCCATTGTCTTACATAATTTTTAATGTAATTTAAGAAAATATTACCCTTTGTTTGTTTTTTGTTTTATTTTGGTTTGTTTTTTTGTGGTTTTTTTGTTGGTTTGGTTTTTTGGTTTTTTTTTTTGTTTGTTTGGTGATTGGTTTGTTTGTTGGGTTTTTCCCTTTAGTTTTCTTCCAGAAGTATGAATCCTGTGTTACAAAACATGACCCTGAATTGCTCATATTGCCAGACTCAGTAGAAACTGATATTAAATAAAATTGTCAAACTCCAGAGCTTGAAGAGATTAATCTTTTGAACACAGAAAAGAAGGCTGATAAACAGAAATGTGTAGGCGTTTTATACTACTTGCATTGGTGGCAAGAAAAGAATACTGTAAAGGGGGGAATCTAGAAAGTGTAATCAGCATTATATTGTGATACTTTGTCAGTTAAATGCCAAACACAATGTCATTCTCGCAATCTGGGTTTGGCCACTCTGGACACTGATAGTTTCCTCCCACAACCTTCAGCACTGACTAAACTGGGTTAGTGACACACATGGGCTTTCTTCACTGCAGTCCTATTGCGCAGCTTCTCATGTGTCTCTTTGTGGATGCTTCTCTCAGCCTAGCATTACCTTTAGCTCGTCCTGAAACAGCAGGGCAGGCTCAAGCTGTGCTGAGTGGAGAAGCTACCTCAAGTGTAGGTAACTTAGTAAAGATGTGACATCACATTAATGGGCCTGAAATGGATCTTTGATACTTTGATACTTGTACAATTTTTTAACCTGTGGTTTGAAAGGTGATAATCACATCTTCCCTTTTCCATAGAATAAGATTATTAAATTCATAAAGAAAGAAATATGATAGCAGTAATTGGTATGCACAGGGAGAGCATATATATTTTTTGCCATCTGTGAATAATAATGAAGCACAAATCTAACACATGAGGTCATATTAACAAACCATATAAACATTACAAGTTTTAAAAGTTCACCTAAAGGGCACATTAGATTGGCCTCTGCTGTTATGTTCAGGCTAAATTCTTGAGCTTTTATAAATTCTGGGGCTGGGGATTTATTTTCTTATTTTTACGCAACTGAATTTCTTCCAGTTTCCAAAGTACCAAAGTTTCTTCCAGTACCAAAGAATTACACATTATTACTTGAAATAATCTTACTTTACAGACAAGAAGTAAGTTGTTCTTCAACCAGTAAAATTCAAACATTATTGGCATAGTAAATATGTATTTCATAACAGAAAGAAAAGGAAAATAAATAGTAGCTAGTATATTTACAATAGGAGCTGTTTAAGGAAAAAGAATGTTTGATCTTTGGGAAGTTTGCTGTTTTGAACTGACACGAGACAAATTATTAGGTAGGGAAGATTATGAATAGCTACTCCTCTACTTGGAGTTCTTACACTTGACTGTGCAGGCAGCATTCCTGACCAGCAAAGATCTTTGCTCCCTCATATATTACTAGGATCAATTATTTTTGTAGTTTAGGACAGAAGAGAGAGAAGAGAGGGAACGGTTTTCAAGCAGAGTTGTCTCAGTTAATTTAGAACACATAGTGATGACCTCTAAATTAATAACATTTTAACCAGGGAGTTCATTAAATATTTTCTCAAATTCATAAATATTATTTTG
The DNA here is from genome assembly GCF_017590135.1 of Pyrgilauda ruficollis. NCBI lineage: Eukaryota > Metazoa > Chordata > Aves > Passeriformes > Passeridae > Pyrgilauda > Pyrgilauda ruficollis. Next base: position 140,018 of record NW_024515542.1, read on the forward strand.
CTTGTTTTTCTTAAAAGGGAGGTCATTCATTAACTGCTTTAAAAATATGATGAATGAACCAATTTGATTTTTTATTTACATTTTACCATCAAAAATATTGTATTGAAATACACCACAAAGCAGCAGAATACAGCTTTAATCAGTGTTTAATCAGTTTTCCAGGCAAACTTTCTTTAAATATAAATATAAAGGAACATATTATGATGCATTTGAAAATGAGCTGCCCCAAGCTCTGATACACAGATCAGTTCTGGAAATCATTGTAGCATACACCTAAGATTATAAAATAATTATATGTGTGGTATACTATTAGGATAAGAGGTATTCAGGGATATGGATTATTGCCCTTGTCAGGACTGATTTCACCAGCACAATGCAAGCACCTTTACAATGAGCTAAATGTGTAAGGATGAAAATAAATTTAACAAGCAACTGTGGAAAAATAAAGGACGGCTACAAGACAAATGTAATGTAGCAACACGTGTTATCCGCCGTAACTGATCTGCATGAGCACCTGTGGAACAGCTGAGGAATCATGTACTCCCAAGGAATTTCACACATTCTGGAGGACACTGGAAGGCTTACCTGACTCTTCCAAGCCTTCATTACCTTTTAAATGTACATAATAATATTCATCTGCTCACTGAACAAGTTTTGAGAATCTCAGAAAACTATCTACCAAAATACAATTACTAAGATTTCAAACATCAGCAAGGATGAAACAAGAAGTGCTCTCTAAGTGCAAAGGGTCCACTTCTTAATGTGGATGTGTGTTTTTGTGTATGTACACACATGCATCAATGGAAGTGACAGATGCCATCAAAAAACTGCGTACACACCTCATCAAAATTTGGGACTTAATTTCCATAAATGCTCTTTGATGACCTGCCCTAAAAATGCATAACAAAACCATCACATTATGCTCTTCACAACTCCACCACTCCTTGTATGCCAACACACCACCAACACTAATTTCAAGGTACCTTTCCCTTTATTTCTGCAAGGCATAAGTAAAACCCTGGGTCCAGAGAAATTAAAAATATCTCATCTTGCACAACTTAGATCTTCAAGGATCCAAGTAAATGAAACAAAATAGAATCTTTAAATGAACAGATCTGAGATTAAGACAGGCTACCAGAATTAATCACATCTACAATATCATGTGCCTGTGGTGTTCTCCACGTTACACAGCTAAATGACATGAGATACAGATAGGACATATGTATTATGCTGTAGGTGGTACAGTACCAGCTGTCTGCTGTTAGGAGTGCACATAACAAATACAAGAGTAGTCAGGTTAGTCGTGTGGAATCTGTCAGGGATTCAAATCATAGACTAAACAGTGAAGTAATAGATAATGAGGATGCAGTCATTTTTATTACATGGTTTTAAGTTCTCTAAAGAGGCAAGAACATGTAGAAAGAATTATATTTTTCCTTTCATATTCAGTTTTTTTAATAAGCAGTTTGGATAAGAACACTTTGCATTTTGTTGACGTTGTGTACTATGAAAACCAGAAGTTACTATGTGTAGACTGGTATAAGAATGCTTCTGTATTAATGTTTGACACTTCAGTGCATATATTAGAGCAATTGTGAACTACCACATTACTCATATTTATTTGTATAAGGTCAGCCAAAAGATACCCAGTTTCTCTAATTTACCACACATTTTAATCTCTCTATTGGCCTGCACCAGCCCCAAATGTCCCTAAATACCTATTCCGCGTTCTGCATCAGGGAATTATGGCCAGGTTAGCAGCCTGAGTGCATTTACTTCCATACTAAAACAACTGTTATGAATAAGGGGGTAATTTGTGCTGGAAATATAAGATTATTGATGTAATATAAAATAAAGCTTTAAGAACATGCCAGCAAAGGGGAAAGGGTGATTGGCACACAGGACAGCTTGCAGCCAAGGAGGAGGTGCATCATTAACACACGAAGAAAACCTAGCTCGCACAGGAGATGGGCACTCCCCGATGGCACGACCATGAGAATGCCCCAGTGATGATGGCCCGTGTAGATGTCCACCTCAGACAGACAGGACCATCAAGGACATACATCTGAATGAAGGATTCCGGGAACTGGAGACAGATACACATCAATTCCTGGATGTGGCTTTGTCCAGCACAGGGCAGAGAACAGACACTGCATGAATATGGAAGACTCCAGGAGGGGACAAAGGGACTCCGCCACGGGCAAGAAAAAGAGTATAAAAATCAAACTCTGCCACGCCTCGTTGGTGAACACGGGGATTCGGTGCGACAGAGGCCGGATCATCGTTCACCTGCTCCGATCCCAGGGTTGGCGTTACTTTTTGATTGTTGGTGGTCGGGACTGTATATTGGTCATGAATAAATTTAATTTTTATTTTTTATCTAATTGGCTGGATCAGTTTTTACCTATAATACTCTTGGTGACGTGATCTGATCCTGGATTCCAGGGACTCTTCTCTCGGCCCGGGCAGGGCCCTGCTGATTTCAGTGGCTGGGTAGGATTGGGATACCCAACAGAACCAATCAGAACAAAGAACTAAAAGCCAAAGGCACAAACAAAAAGGATAAAAACGGACCCCAGAGCTCTCAAAATCGGAGTGGAACCTCCGAGACCGTGGAATTTTTTTCACTCATAAAAGCGACTTGCATGAAGAATCCATGCGGGAAAAAGGACCGTAAGTATTGCATGGTTGAGTGAGGTGTGATCGAGTGTGTGTGTGAGACGTGACACTGCGGACTCCAAGATCACAGTTCCACTCTTCCATGAGGGAAGTGGTCGGTCAAGGGGGAAGCAGTTGAGAAACTCGTTTCTGCACACACACCAAAACCCTGAAAACCTGGGAAAATTGGGAAGGGGAGGGCATTGATCACAGGCAGGATCAGGAAGGGGTACAATAAACCTCTGACATTAGGGAATTGGTAACTCCTTTGGATCCAGGAAAAGGTAAGTATGAGAGCTCATTTACAGGCAAAAATCCACAGATCTGTTCACTGGCCCCCCTGGAAGACCAGGAAGTATTAGGGAATTTTTTTGTTCTTCCAGTACAATCAAAAGGTACGTAAAAGGGAATTTGCTAAATTTAGTGGAATGGGGCAAAGAAAGAGTAAAATCTTAGGGAAAACCCAAGGTAAGACAGAAAAAGGAGAAAACTACTGCTTGCCGAACATGCCTAGGAACGGTTCCTTGGGGTGGATATTAGAACACTGGGACGAGTGCCCAACAAGGTGGAGGAGGTCAAGGGAGAAAACTATTCATTATTGCATGGAGAAATGGGCAAACACAGAGGTAAAGAAATATTTTTTCTGGCCTATGTTCGGCACCTTCGAAAAGGAAACATGCCAAGCCTTGGATGAGTTTGTTTCTGAGGAGGCGGGGCCAGCCAGTGAGGAAAGAGAATATGCCCGACTATGGGAATATGCCAGCACAAGACTATTCCCAGTTAGGACCTACAGAAATCAGACAAACCCTGGGGAAACATGGGAACCTTTAGATAATCTCCCACCGCCTTACCCAGCACCACAAGACCCTCTCCCCGCACCAGTAAATCTGGCGCACCAACCCATAGTACCCCAAGCGCCACCAAGGAAACATGCCAAGCCTTGGATGAGTTTGTTTCTGAGGAGGCGGGGCCAGCCAGTGAGGAAAGAGAATATGCCCGACTATGGGAATATGCCAGCACAAGACTATTCCCAGTTAGGACCTACAGAAATCAGACAAACCCTGGGGAAACATGGGAACCTTTAGATAATCTCCCACCGCCTTACCCAGCACCACAAGACCCTCTCCCCGCACCAGTAAATCTGGCGCACCAACCCATAGTACCCCAAGCGCCACCAGCAGAAGCCTTACCTGTACAAGGATCGGCTTCAGCGGTGCCACTTTCACAAGAGCCATCCCCCTCCCCTCCTCCCTCACAACAAGTAGAAACCGCCAGGCACACTGTTCCCACAGGTGGGAACGGATCCCCGCCTGCTAGTAGAACAAGGCAGCGGACTCGAAAGGTAAACTTCGAGGATAGTGAGGATGAGGATGGTGAACAAGGTCTTTTTCCACTAAGGGAGGTTCCAACAGCTCCAGGAGGCATCGGATACATTAACGTGCCGATAAACTCCGGGGATGTACGGGCATTCAAGAAGGAGATGGGAAAAATAATGGATGATCCACTAGGGGTGGCAGAGAGGCTAGATGAATTTCTGGAGAACAGCATTTACTCCTGTGATATCAGTGCCATACTAAGGTCATTGTTTAATGTGGAGGAAAGGGAGATGATTAGGTCAGCGGCAATAAAGGACTGGGAGCATAGAAACCCTCAAAGGGGGAGTGGGGAGGAAAAATGGCCTAACCAAAGGCCTTCTTGGAATGCGCAGATGGAAGAAGATAGACGGAAAATGATAGAATTAAGGTATATGATCATGCAAGGTATCAGGGGGGCAGTTCCAAAAGGACAAAATTTGAGCAAGGCATTGGGGGAATGCCAGGGGAGGGATGAAACTCCCACTGAGTGGTTGGAGAGGTTAAGAAAAAGACTCCAGGTGTACTCCGGGACAGATCTGGAGTCCCCAGTGGGGGCAATCTTGCTAAAAAACCCAGTTTGTAGCCAAATCATAGGAGGATATATGGTGAAAACTAGAAAAGATGGAGAATTGGCAAGAAAGAACTCTGCAGGAATTGCTAAGGGAAGCACACAAGGTTTATATGAAGAGGGAGGATGAAAAGCAGAAGGCACAGGCAAAGATTTTGGTGGCAGCAGTAAGGGAGGTCCAGAAGCAAGAGATGGACATGAATGCAGGTAAGACTAGTCAGGCACACAAGCCTCAAGGGAAACCTAAGCAACCCCAAAGGAAAACCACGAAGAGGCAGGGGAGGGACTAGAGTGCTATTACTGCAAGCAAAGAGGTCATTTTAAGAGGGAGTGTAAGAAAAGGCTGAGGGATGAAAGGATCTTTCAGGAGAATTAGAGGTGTCAGGGGCTTTTTAATTTGGGGTCCATAACACCCAGAGAGCCCTTGATAAAATTAAAAATAGGACCCCATAAGGAAGAGTTGGTATTCTTGGTGGATTCAGGAGCCGAGCAGAGCACGGTGCAATAATTACCTAGTGGATGTTCCAAAAGCAAAGATTTCTATGATGGTTATTGGAGCAAAAGGAGAGCCCTTTAAGGTACCAGTAATAAAGGGTGTGGAAATTGAATCAGAAACTAAGTTTTGTGTGGGAAACATCCTATTAGTGGAAGAAGTAGATTATAATTTGCTGGGATGGGATTTGATGGTAGATCTAGGAATGAGCCTGATCACTCAGGATTCACAGCTTATGGTAAGTTTGTACCAGTTGACCATGGAGGATGAGGAAAAAATCAATCCCAAGGTCTGGCATTCAAAGGGAGAAGTAGGGAAATAGAAATGGAACCAATCCATATTGAAATTGAGAGACCCGCAGATCCCATCCGGATCAAATAGTACCCCATACCGATGGAAGGAAGGAGAGGGCTGAAACCAATAACTGAGGATTTAATTAAAAAGGGCACACTGGAACCTTGTATGTCCAGGCACAACACTCCCATCCTAGCGGTACGAAAACCAGATGGGAGTTACAGGTTGGTACAAGATTTAAGGGCAGTTAATCAAAGGACTAAAACACTGTTTCCTACAGTCTCAAACCCTTATACACTATTAAATAATGTTTCTCCAGAGGATACCTGGTACAGCATTATAGATTTAAAGGATGCTTTTTGGACTTGCCCACTAGCAAGGGAAAGTCGGGATTATTTTACATTTCAATGGGAAGATCCTGACACTAACCATAAACAACAACTAAGATGGACTTCCCTGCCTCAAGGGTTTGTAGATTCACCAAACCTCAAGGTGGACTTCCCTGCCTCAGGGGTTTGTAGATTCACCAAACCCCTTCGGCCAAGCTCTCGAGCAGGTATTAAGTGAGTTTGTTCCCGTTAAAGGGACCAAACTACTATAATATGTTGATGATTTGCTTATGGCGTGTCCCCAAGAAGAACTGGTAAGGGTAAGCACTATAACCCTCCTCAACTTCTTGGGAGACAAGCGTTTGAAAGTCTCAAAATCTAAATTACACACAGAACCTGAAGTCAAGTACTTGGGGCACTGGCTCACAAAAGATAAGCAGAAATTAGACCCAGATAGAGTAACCGGAATAATTGCCTTACCCCCTCCTCTGTCAAAGAGGGAAGTAAGACAGGTACTGGGGCTTGTGGGGTTTTGTAGACAGTGGTTTGAGTGATATAGTGAAAAGGTAAAATTTCTTTATGAAAAGCTCACCGTGGATAAACCAAAGTGGACCAGGCATGATGAGGAGAGATTCAAAGAGCTAAAAGAAATGCTTATGTGTCATGGTTTGAGTGACAGCTCCGGTGTTTGGTCTCCCAGACATGAACAGACCATTTCAGCTGTTCGTGGACGTGAGTAACCATATGGCCCACAGAGTATTGACTCAGGAGTGGGCCGGGTCAAAGAAACCTGTGGGGTATGCATCCAAGTTACTAGACTCTGTCAGCAGAGGGTGGCCTACATGTCTGCAAGCTATAGTGGGGGTGGCTGTCTTGGCAGAAGAGGCTAAGAAAGTAACATTTGGAGCACCATTGGTTGTCTTTTCTCCTCATAACGTGAGGAGCATTTTGCAGCAAAATGCTGAAAAGTGGCTCACGGACGCCCGGCTTCTTAAATATGAAGCTATCTTGATCCACTCACATGACTTAGAACTAAAAACGACAGCAGCCCAAAATCCAGCACAGTTTCTGTGTGGAGAAATTCTGGGGGAACCTGCCCACAACTGCGTTGAGATAGTGGAATTACAAACCAAAATAAGACCAGACCTGGAAGAGGAGTAACTGGAAGAAGGGGAAAAATGGTTTGTAGACGGGTCAGCCCGAATCATAGAGGGGAAAAGGAAATCGGGATATGCAGTGGTAGATGGAAAAACGGGGGAAACCGTGGAGTTGAGGCCCTTGAATACAAGTTAGTCAGCCCAGGCCTGCAAACTATATGCAGTATTGAGGGCTTTGCAGGTGCTAAAAGGGAAAAAGGGGACGATTTTCACGGATTCAAAATACGCCTTCGGGGTAGTTCACATGTTCAGGAAGATATGGGAAGAAAGGTGGTTGATTAACACCAAAGGGCGAGGGTTGACGCATGAAGGGATAATAAAACAAATTTTGGAGGCTATAAGGGAACCTGAAGCAATTGCAGTTGTTCATGTAAAAGGACACCAGGCGGGAGTACAGTTTCGGACCCAAGGAAACAACTTAGCTGATAAGGAGGCTAGAAATGCGGCGTTGCTGCAGGTAAGCACCCCAGAAGTCGAAGGGGGGGAGGTACAAGAATTTCTCCCACGACCCTCTCAGAAAGAAATAGAGGAGTACGAGAAGATCGGGGGAAGACTAGAGGAAGTAAGTGGAAATTGCCAGACGGGAGGAATTACTATCCAAAGAATATACTAGAAAGATTTTAAAGAGGCTTCACTCGCAAACCCACTGGAGAACACAAGCACTGGCTGAGCACTTAAAGTTTTTTGGCTGCAAAGGGATTTACGAGCTATCTAAACAAGAAGCACAAAGGTGTATTATATGTCAAAGGGTTAATCGGGCATGGGTGAGACATGTGGCATCAGGTAGCCGGCTGGTGGCATACTGACCATTTGAAAGGATCCAGGTGGATTTCACCGATATGCCCAAGGTAGGAAGATACCGATGTCTTCTAGTAAAGCTGACACACTGCGTGGAAGTTTTCCCAAGCTCCAGGGCTATGGTGCAAGTAGTGTCAAGGCATCTACTAATCATACCTCGGTACGGTTTAGTAAAGTATATGGACTCGGACCAGGGCACACATTTCACCTCAAGGATTATCAGACAATTAGCAGAGGCTTTAGGAATCCACTGGGAATATCACACCCCATGGCATCCCCAGAATTCAGGGCAGGTGGAAAGAATGAATCAGACTTTGAAATCCCTACTATCCAAGTTAATTCTGGAAACTAAAATGTCTTGGATAAAGTGCCTTCTCTTGGTTCTATTAAATATCAGGACACTGCCTCATTTGGAAACGGGACTATCACTCTTTGTAATGTTATACGGGATGCCCTATGAACACGGAATGCCTATAGGACACCCGAGAGTAGAAGATGGTCAGATATGACCCTACATGCTAACCATCAGTAAAAACCTCCAGGAACTAAGGAAGCAGGGAATTTTAATGCAAAACACTCCCCTGGGGTTCGCATTACACCAAATCCAACCCGGGGATAAAGTACTTATAAAAACTTGGAGAGACGTTCCCCTCTCCCCACACTGGGAAGGGCCATTTCTTGTTCTTCTAACCACAGATACATCAGTGTGATCAGCAGAAAAAGACTGGACCCACGCTTCATGAGTAAAGGAGGTTGAACAGCGAGAAGAGCCTGAGTGGAAAGTTACTTCTCCACCCGGGGACCTGAGATTAACTCTGTGTCAACCAAGTAAATGACCAAGAATGACTGGATAAAATGCGCAGAGCCAGACTGTAATTGTTACCCGTTCGTTCATTTCAGATGCGAGTATTGTAACGAGGTGTGGGTGGTACACTGCAGAAGCGGGCGTGGCCAAAGAGTCTCTGCGATAAGTGCTTGGATGGGGAAGTGCAACTGACTAACCTCATCTTAACACTCCTCACAGATCTGGGGGATGATCAAGACCCACTAGTGTGGTTTCAGCTATTTCAAAAGGGGGTAAAGGGAAACCTGAGATCAAGAGCAAAAATCTTAGCAGTCGAGTGCCGGAGACTAGATAAGGTACTTTGCAGCACCATAACAGTCAAGTTATCCAAGTGGGGCACTTTTAAAAGGAGATACGCGGCTTGAGCCAGGTACGATACCCGTGAAGGATATTCTTGCTGCCAAGAAGATGGTTTTCCCCACCGCAGGAGGCACCCCAGTGGGTGTAGGCAGAGGCAGAGGAATGAAAGTAGGGGAAGTCCTGATGAGCCTGAGTCTAGTCATGTGCCTCAGGATTAACGCACACTCACTCAGCTTGGAAGAACAGGTCTCCAGTAACAAGTGTGGACTGTGCACGCAGACCATCCTGGACGGATGGGGTGAAGCGGAGTCTTCGACACACCCAGCCTTGGGAAACTGTGATGAAAATGGAACAGGCAGGTACTGTCTCTTCAACGGCACCTGATATGGGATATGCAAAGTAAATGGAAAGGATAAGGTACTTTGCAGCACCATAACAGTCAAGTTATCCAAGTGGGGCACTTTTAAAAGGAGATACGCGGCTTGAGCCAGGTACGATACCCGTGAAGGATATTCTTGCTGCCAAGAAGATGGTTTTCCCCACCAGCAGGAGGCACCCCAGTGGGTGTAGGCAGAGGCAGAGGAATGAAAGTAGGGGAAGTCCTGATGAGCCTGAGTCTAGTCATGTGCCTCAGGATTAACGCACACTCACTCAGCTTGGAAGAACAGGTCTCCAGTAACAAGTGTGGACTGTGCACGCAGACCATCCTGGACGGATGGGGTGAAGCGGAGTCTTCGACACACCCAGCCTTGGGAAACTGTGATGAAAATGGAACAGGCAGGTACTGTCTCTTCAACGGCACCTGATATGGGATATGCAAAGTAAATGGAAAGAGGTTTGTTACTTGAAAGAGGCAGCATCTAAGATTGGAGAGTCAGAGCACACTCGACGCAAAAGAGAGGTGAGACAAGCACTTATCCCTATTTGTAATAGATGCAATCTTACTTTATGGACTGGGGGTAAGATGGAATCTGTATTTGTTGGGTATTTCCAGGTGAACAAACTGTGTTATGATAATAACTTACTGGAAATGTGTATAATGGGTGGAAAAACATACTGGGTGGGGAAGAATTTAAAATATGGGAATAAGTCGCCACTTAGAAAGGAACCAGTTATCATTGACCTTCTCAAAGATCATGATGACCGAACATGTTTACAGTATGACATGACCTTTTGTTTCTCCCAGAACAAAGAGGGATTGCACCTAGAGAGTAAAATACAACATGTGGCTCAAGAGTTAAAAAGACAGGATGCAGAGATGAGGAAAAGGAGGGTGGAGCAAGAAAAGCTGAGGACCCTCAGTCAACAATGTGACCAATTGGAAAGACAGTACAACAATCTGGGGTTGCCTGCTTCAGATAAAAATCTTTTTATAGATGTGATGCAGGAAATCACGATGGAATTAAGATTGTCTAATTGTTGGATTTGTGGAGGGCTGAAATTGGCGGAGAAGTGGCCTTGGAAAGGTGAGAGTTTAGCTCCAGAGCAGCTTCTTAAATGGGATAACACTAAAATATCCGGACTCATACAACGACTGGAGGGCTGGATTTTGGACCAATGAGTAATTGGAACAATCTGTATTAGCTGGGAAGGGAGGGAATATACCAAGGTAGTCGAATATACCCTTTATATCTCCACTCCAGTGGTAAATTCAAATGCAAAATATGAATTCTGGCAACCAGAGCCCCTGGCAGGGTATTGGAGCCAGGAAAAGGGAAACAATTGTGAGTGGAGGGATAAAATTGGACTATGCTGGAATAAAGCCTCTGGAGCTAACCCTTATCAATCTCTGGAAGGATTGAAAAGTTACTGGAACAAACCAGGGAGTACTGCCCACAAATGGAAGGCTCCTAACGGTTTGTATTGGATCTGTGGGAAAAAGGCTTATAGTGAATTACCTCAAAAATGGAAAGGCTCCTGTACTGTAGGTATAATTAGGCCTGTGTTCTTTACTTTTCCTTGGTCAGAAAGCAGCTCGCTAGGAGCACCTTTGTACAAAACTCTAAACAGAAAAAAGAGGGAAGTAAAGAAGAAATTTCTTATTTTTGAGGGAAGCCAAACTTGGGGAGGGGAAGAGTGGCCCACAGAATGAATTATAGAAAATTATGGACCAGCAACCTGGGCCCAAGATGGAAGTTGGGGTTACAGAACCCCGATATACCTGCTAAACCAGTTAATAAGACTCCAGGCAGTAGTGGAGATCGTTTCAAACCACACTTCAGACACCCTGGAGTTACTATCTAAACAGCACTCCTAAATGAGGGCATTTGTGTACCAAAACAGGATAGCCCCAGGCTAATTATTAGCAGAGGAAGGGGGAGTCTGTGAGAAATTTAATGAGTCAGAATGCTGTATTGAAATAGATGACTACGGAGAAACCATTAGGGGTTTAGCAGCAGAAATAAAGAGGGTCGCTCATGTCCCAGTCCAGAAAAGGAATTCCATATCAAATGCATATTGGTGGGATAATCTGTTTGATGGAGCATGGTGGAAGAAACTAATATTCTTCATCCTCTGTTCAGTAGCAGGAATCATATTCTTACCCCACCTGATACCATGTTTTATCAGACTAATACATTCAGTTGTACAGGGAATGCAAATGACAGCCATGCCCATGGAACCAGGATGGCCCACAGGGAGAACTAACCCAGTTTCTAAAATCATGAAATTAGAAGAAGGAGATCCACACAAGTGGTCAGCAGACGTTTTAGCCAAATTTGAAAAACAAGTAAAAGGAAACAAGATTGAATATAAAATGTATCAAGACATACCCAGGGAAGAATGGGAGAATGAGAATGAGACTGAATAAATGTTTAGTTATGTTTTGTTTTTGACCACAAAAACTGGTAGAGTCACTCATGAGGGAAATAAAAAGGGAAAAGGGCTAAAAATAAGTATGTGCAAATATTTTTAGAAAACAGCATGAATTAACGAATCAATAAAAAGAGAGGGGGGATTGTTATGAATAAGGGGAAAATTTGTGCTGGAAATATAAGATTATTAATGTAATATAAAATAAAGCTTTAAGAACATGCCAGCAAAGGGGAAAGGGTGATTGGCACACAGGACAGCTTGCAGCCAAGGAGGAGGTGCATCATTAACACACGAAGAAAACCTAGCTCGCACAGGAGATGGGCACTCCCCGATGGCACGACCATGAGAATGCCCCAGCGATGATGGCCCGTGTAGATGTCCACCTCAGACAGACAGGACCATCAAGGACATACATCTGAATGAAGGATTCCGGGAACTGGAGACAGATACACATCAATTCCTGGATGTGGCTTTGTCCAGCACAGGGCAGAGAACAGACACTGCATGAATATGGAAGACTCCAGGAGGGGACAAAGGGACTCCGCCATGGGCAAGAAAAAGAGTATAAAAATCAAACTCTGCCAGGCCTCGTTGGTGAACACGGGGATTCGGTGCGACAGAGGATCTAACCCTTATCAATCTCTGGAAGGATTGAAAAGTTACTGGAACAAACCAGGGAGTACTGCCCACAAATGGAAGGCTCCTAACGGTTTGTATTGGATCTGTGGGAAAAAGGCTTATAGTGAATTACCTCAAAAATGGAAAGGCTCCTGTACTGTAGGTATAATTAGGCCTGTGTTCTTTACTTTTCCTTGGTCAGAAAGCAGCTCGCTAGGAGCACCTTTGTACAAAACTCTAAACAGAAAAAAGAGGGAAGTAAAGAAGAAATTTCTTATTTTTGAGGGAAGCCAAACTTGGGGAGGGGAAGAGTGGCCCGTAGAATGAATTATAGAAAATTATGGACCAGCAACCTGGGCCCAAGATGGAAGTTGGGGTTACAGAACCCCGATATACCTGCTAAACCAGTTAATAAGACTCCAGGCAGTAGTGGAGATCGTTTCAAACCACACTTCAGACACCCTGGAGTTACTATCTAAACAGCACTCCTAAATGAGGGCATTTGTGTACCAAAACAGATAGCCCTCAGGCTAATTATTAGCAGAGGAAGGGGGAGTCTGTGAGAAATTTAATGAGTCAGAATGCTGTATTGAAATAGATGACTACGGAGAAACCATTAGGGGTTTAGCAGCAGAAATAAAGAGGGTCGCTCATGTCCCAGTCCAGAAAAGGAATTCCATATCAAATGCATATTGGTGGGATAATCTGTTTGATGGAGCATGGTGGAAGAAACTAATATTCTTCATCCTCTGTTCAGTAGCAGGAATCATATTCTTACCCCACCTGATACCATGTTTTATCAGACTAATACATTCAGTTGTACAGGGAATGCAAATGACAGCCATGCCCATGGAACCAGGATGGCCCACAGGGAGAACTAACCCAGTTTCTAAAATCATGAAATTAGAAGAAGGAGATCCACACAAGTGGTCAGCAGACGTTTTAGCCAAATTTGAAAAACAAGTAAAAGGAAACAAGATTGAATATAAAATGTATCAAGACATACCCAGGGAAGAATGGGAGAATGAGAATGAGACTGAATAAATGTTTAGTTATGTTTTGTTTTTGACCACAAAAACTGGTAGAGTCACTCATGAGGGAAATAAAAAGGGAAAAGGGCTAAAAATAAGTATGTGCAAATATTTTTAGAAAACAGCATGAATTAACGAATCAATAAAAAGAGAGGGGGGATTGTTATGAATAAGGGGAAAATTTGTGCTGGAAATATAAGATTATTAATGTAATATAAAATAAAGCTTTAAGAACATGCCAGCAAAGGGGAAAGGGTGATTGGCACACAGGACAGCTTGCAGCCAAGGAGGAGGTGCATCATTAACACACGAAGAAAACCTAGCTCGCACAGGAGATGGGCACTCCCCGATGGCACGACCATGAGAATGCCCCAGCGATGATGGCCCGTGTAGATGTCCACCTCAGACAGACAGGACCATCAAGGACATACATCTGAATGAAGGATTCCGGGAACTGGAGACAGATACACATCAATTCCTGGATGTGGCTTTGTCCAGCACAGGGCAGAGAACAGACACTGCATGAATATGGAAGACTCCAGGAGGGGACAAAGGGACTCCGCCACGGGCAAGAAAAAGAGTATAAAAATCAAACTCTGCCACGCCTCGTTGGTGAACACGGGGATTCGGTGCGACAGAGGCCGGATCATCGTTCACCTGCTCCGATCCCAGGGTTGGCGTTACTTTTTGATTGTTGGTGGTCGGGACTGTATATTGGTCATGAATAAATTTAATTTTTATTTTTGACCTAATTGGCTGGATCAATTTTTACCTATAACACAACTTATGAATTTTTAGCTCTCTCTACTTAAATTGAGATACATTTTGTCAGTTTGTCAAAGGCTGTGCAGACAGATTATGTTTGTTACATGAACATCTGTAGACAAAAAATAGCAGGCACAAAGAAGGCAAAGGACAGGATTTCCACAGAAATTTGTGCTAGCAACAGTATGGACCAAGATTCCTCTTCAGGTGATCTACAGATGGTCTAAAATACAGCCTCCGGTATTCAAAGGAGGTAATTTTACTGGTATTTTCAAGCAAAAAGGAGGTGACTCTTGCAGAGGGAAGTAGGGTCAGCCTGAGTCTTTTGCGGAACCTTGGTGCTACAGTGAGCTGGGCAGCTATATGAAACATTATTCTTACAGCCCTATTCAGACTGTACAAATACTTAAGGGGACAAATATATGTGTGATGTATACATTGTGCACAGAGAGATGATTTTTTCCCAGTGCTTAGGTATCTCTGATAAGTATTTTCTACCCTTAAGCAAAGGTATAAGTGGATTCTACAAGATCTATTTTTAATATTATTTTTAATTCTCTACCTTCAAACATAATTTCATCCCCTCTCTACTTAAGCAGAGACTTACTATGTCTTTATGTTTAATAATTCAGAGTATTGTATTTATGTACTTCTTGAAGCCACCTTGAATGTTTATAAAAAAAAGGGGGAAAAACCTCAGAGGAAAAAAGATTTCAAGAACTAAGAAAAAAATCCCTTTCTGCTGAGAAGAGCAATTGAATGGCAGTTTTGTTTGATCAGCATGTACTTTAAGAAAGTTGGCAGACATCAGACCTCTGTTGTAGTGTGCTAATTACAAAAGAGCAAGAACTATCACCCAGGAGAAGAGGGACTGACCAACATGCATGGCTGCTGCACACAGTGCCAGAGAGCAACCACTGCCCCCAAAGACTTCTGTGAACATAAAACAAAAGAGGTGTCAAGTTATTCTTTGGTGATTATGGAAATGATTGGAGCAACTATCAAAATGTGAGCAAAGGCATTCAATAATTAGTCATATGAGCCTAGAAAAATATGATTCAATGTAAGTAATTATGTGAAGCTGTGTGCCAGGATTGCATTCAGCTTTTTCAGAGAAACACCATGATTAATGGTAGGGATGGCTAATCCAGCAGCTAAAGGGAAGCCATCTGCAGATGCCAAGTAGGCAGAGGTCAATACAGCCTTATGGAAGGGTTTAATACAGCCTCTGCAGCATAAGATATATGTGGAGACTAATATATTTACAAACAAACAAGATGAATAAATGTAAAGATCACATAAGCAAATTTTATACATTATGCTGTAAATGTCATGCAGGAAATATACACTGTGATTGATATGCAGAATGTTTGCCAGGATAGCAACAGCCAAACTGAGTTCAAAGTTACAGGAAATGTTGTCATCAGCCTACTGTAAAAATGTACAACTACTTACTATTCTCTTTCTGCTTAAAGGTGACTAGTACCATCTTTTTCCCTAGGCTACTTGTTCACACTAGCTTATTATCATTACAAAGTATGATAATGGATTAGCTTTTCCATATTTTGTTCATATTGGGAAGGGCATGTTTCAGACAGTACAGTGACAATGTTTTTGAAAAGGCATTTATATCTCCACTAAAAATTACCAGGCAGTTTGTTCTGGAGAATAAAAATCTCTAAACTGCATCCTTGCAAATTCCTCTTTCCTGATATTTCATTTAATATAAAGAATTCAGAAGGAGGAAATAAGCAGTATCTAATTAATATCTCCTAATGCTCAACTTGATGTCAAAAATGACTCCACTTAATAACTAAACCATATTTTTACATTGAAAAATTCAATTACATTTACTGACAGACTTTGAAATGAAATGCCACATTATTTATACTGGTAAACTTTGCAGTCTCTCAGCATATTTATTAATATTCTTTCCAGAGACCAAAGTGTAAATACACTACAGATCACTGCATTCTTCATTTTTCCATCTTTCAAAGTGATATGCACCTCTTCTTGAGTAGGATGGAACTGACTTGTTGTTGGATATCCAAAAGACCAAACAGAGCCTGCAGTTAATTTGCCCTCCCTTTTGATTCTCCAGGCAAAACAAAGTAACCTTGACATTTCTTTTTCTCCTCTCTCTCCCTCCCTCTTTCCCCCTTCATTCCCCTTCTCTCCTGCTCTTTTTTCTTTCACACACCCACACACTGCACTATCTGTGCACACATCAACAATTTTGAGCTGTGAAGAGGTTCAATTGCCACCTTAGTGACTCACTTATAATCCAATCATTTACTAGGATAGCTTGAGGACATGACAATGACAGAGAGACATCTGTTAGGTGGATGTGATGTAAAAAAAAGGGAAAAAAAAAGAGGAGGTTATTCACAGCTGGTACATTAGCCATGCTAGCCTCTAGGCCACCACCCTGTCCTAGTCCTACAGCTTCACTCTCCTCCTTTCTTCCTGCTCCCTGCTGTCAGCTGCCAAAAGATATCTGTTCTCACCCTTTGCTGAATGAAAAGGTGCTAATGCATGACTTCAGGATATGTCAGAACATACAGTACTTACAAGTGTTTGGAGATGCAGCCAACCTGACCATGGGGAAAAGAAATGAGTAACTAAAGAGTGATTTTCTTGAAAAAGGATGACTAGAAAAATAGTGAGGGGCAGGCAGAACAGGTTTTTGTTTTCTTGGTGCTCATCTGCATTTCTTGTAGAGTACTAAATATTGTAATAAAGGTATCAAATTCGTGCTCAAATAAATGTAATAAATATATTTGTATTTAGGAATATATATATGTATATCGAATCATGCTTTAGAATATGTTACAAAAAGCACCCAGGTTTTTAGAAAATCTCACACAAGGGCAGGGAAACTGGTTACCTCACTAGATTGTAGTACACACAGGTGTTCACGGAATAAGAGTCTAAATTAGCAAGTGAAGGGAGTAGCTCCTACGGAAATCTCGGAGCACTCAAACAATCATCGGCCAATAAGGACCGAGGACAGCTCTGGACTAGCATGTGAATGCTCAGTTCCCGTAACTTGTATTTACAATATTTCTCCCAGACCCGGTATTGTTTGCCCCAAGACAGCTCTGTCCGAGCAGGAGACAGGATTCCTCCAACACCTGACGGGGGACAGTGAATATTCGAATCCTTACCCAGACACTTTTTCTGTCTACTCTAAGATAGAATTCTTCTATGAATATTTGAAGAAAGAGAAAGAAACAAAAGGAACCTAGCTTCGGGCAAGAAAAACAGTATATAACCGTGGCTCACCAGAGCAGAATTTGTGAACTTCACAGATGTGATACGAGAGGGGGTCAGACCTGTGTTCATCCAGGGTCAAGTCCCTGGCTTGACGCTGTCCTTTTGATTGTGGCTGGCACAGATTGTATTTCGATCTGTGAAATAAAATCTATTCCCTTTTTATTTTAATCTGGCTTTCTCAAATTATTGATTTGGCCTGATCTGGTTGTTGCCTATAACAATATCCTACCAAATGTTCAAAAATCAGGCTGAGTTTGAGGTTTGCTTTTTTTTTTCTCCTTTCTTTCCTAAAATTTCAGCACTAATGGAACTTAAAAATACATCCTCAAAGGAAGAAGAAATTCAGAATAGCTATTCAGAAATTCAGAATACAGACATAGAAATGTACAGCTTTAAGAACTGCCTTTCTCACACTTTAAAGACACATGAGGGAGGGGTTTGAATAAATTGTGATTGGAAAAATCCTTAGCTGCTTGTGTACCAAAAGTGCCAGAGATCAACAGATATCCAGAATAGTCCCCAACTATCTCCTCTCTAAGTACACAAGGTCTGTGTTTTACACCCACTAAGCTCAACAGGCAGAGGGGACTGGTGACAAATTCAGCGTGCCAGAAAGCTACTCAAAGTTTTATTTTCTCAAAGCTCTCTGTTGGTCCAGGTGGAACAGAAAAGGTTTTTTAAATAGCATTTAAAAGCTCTGCACTACAAACTTTATAAAAAAATCTGTTTTGTGAATTCACTTAGGGTGATTTCTGCATCATGAAACAGTTATAGTCTTGCTAAATTATTTGCCTAGAATGACACCAAAAATAGAGCCACTAACCAAACTGAAGCTTTTAGTACCAGGGCAGAATACGGGTTATTTTTTAAGTGACAAAGAAAGATTTTTAATAACAGTATTAAGCCCAGCAGACATGAAGCTCATGCAAATATTTTAAAAGAAATTGCATAGCCATGTATTAAAGGTCCTCTATAACACACACTCCTGAAAACAGCACACAGACTAAAGATGTCCCAAAGTGACCCGGGGCAGTCACCAGGCATACTGACTCATCTGATACCTTGCCTAGGCTCCTAGTCAGAGTCAAACATCTCAAAGCTGTTCCTGTGTAAATTCTGGAACTGGTACTTCTGCAGTTTTCAGTGCATTGTATGCTTGCTGAAGGAGAAAAGGAACAAGGCAGGGAAGAGGGAAAAGTCTCTTTCCTCACTTGAAGAGTAAAAGCAATTTTCTTGAAAGTAAAATGTGTAGCTGAATTGTGTTAACATTGGAAAAAAGGTAAATTATTGTCTGACTTTGGTAGTCATTCAATTTAAAGGTTTTATCTTTCTGAAACTCTTGGGAAGAAGAGCAAGAAATATTTATTTCCTTCAGAAAAATTAAAAACATTTTGTCATTTACCAGGTAGTCCAAGTTGCTAAACATTCAGTAACCTTAGAGATTTTTTTAAAATACAGAGAGTAAAAAAGTCCCAATACCTAAATCAGTGTCAGACCCAGATGGGCACAGCTCTCATTTGGTCCACTGTGTGTTGTGCCATATTTATCTGCGTGTTTCAACTGTGCCTGAAATTCCAGTTAATTTTCCAAGTTAACCTGCACATCCAAATTATGAGCAATGTAGACTCAATACACACACAGACACACCCATGCCCACGCATGTACACTTCCTTTGTATAGCTGATAACATCACCCTGCTTCTCCAGCAGCAATTGTGTCTCTGGAAAATTTGAACTACCTGGTCTGAAAATGTTGCTTCACTAATAGATGAATAGGACTCCTCAGGTTTTTACTGAAATTTCCTGGATTTTGCTTGTCTAGTACTATTTCAATAATGTACACTGTGATTCAGAAGGGCGGATTTTTATTTACTAAGAACTAGCTTTTGGAAAAGGCTATCTGAAGAACACTGGAACACGAATTAAAGAAAAAGGACCAAAAATATTAATTTTTTGAGTCTTTAATTGTCCAAATAATATTTCCTATTAAATATAGGCAATGAAAATTGGAATAAATCTGAACCACTACTGAGGTTTTCAGAAAAATTTATTTTGACACTGTGGGTCTAATAAAAGGTATAATTTTTGTCAGGTTCTTACAGCCTATCTCCATATATCTACTTGCAAAAGCATTCCAGTGTCAATAGAAATAATATTTACTTATCACACAACCAGAGAATCACAGAATCAATTAAATTGGAAAAGACCTCTCCGATCATCAAGTCCAAGCTATGATCAAACACCACCTTGTCAACTAGATCATGACACTGAGTGCCAAATTCAGTCTTTCCTAAAAAAACACCTCCAGGGATGGTGACTCTGCCACTTCCCTGGGCAGTCTCTATTGTCTAATTATGCTTTCTGTGAAGAAATTAATCCTCTTGTAATTTCACTGGCTGCCTGGACCTGGCTACAACCTTGTTTCAGGGAGTGTGATAAGGTCTCCTCTGAGCCTCCTCTCCTGCAGGCTAAATAATCCCAGTTCCCTCAGCCCTTCCTCAGAGGACGTGTTCTCCATGTTCTCATGTTCTCCAGCCCCTCCACCATCTTTGTAGTAGAATCTGACTTTCCCAAACCCACTTTCTGTGTCTTCCTTTGGTTGCCCTATATACGCTGTGTGATCACTCACAGACAGGGTTATCTGCTCCATAACCTTGCTGTGCACTGAGGCCAGGCTGAGAGGCCTGCAGCTCCCTGAATCCTCCTTCAGGCCTTTCTTGTAGGTGGGCGTCACACTGGGCATCACCTTCAGTGATTTGAGACCTCCCTGTTTAGCAAGGACTGATGATAAATTGCAGAATCACAGAATAAGATGAGTTGGAAAGGACTCACAAGGATCATTGAGTGCACCTCCTGGCCCTGCACAGCATCACAACCAAGAATAACACTATGCCCAACAGTATTTTCCAAATTCTCAGTCAGGCTTGGTGCTGTGACCACTTCCTGGGGAATCTGTTAACATCTGGGTAAAAATTATTTTTTTCATATCCATCCTAACACCCCAGGCACAACTTCAGGCCATTCCTACAGGTCCTGTTGCTGGTTCACCACAGAGAAGAGATCAGAATCTGCCCCCTTCTTCCCCTGATGAGGAAGTGGCAGACTGCCATGAGGTCTCCCCTCAGTCTCCTCCAGGCTGAACAGACCCAGTGACCTCAGCCACTCCTCAAATATCTTCTCCTCAAGGGTCTTCACCATCCTCAAGGCCCACATTTGGATGCTTTCTAAAAGATGAATGTTTTTCTTATATTGCAGTGCCCAAAACTGCCCCCAGCACTCGAGGTGAGGCTGCCTCAGTGCAGATCAGAGCAGGACAATCCCCTCCCTTGCCTGGTTGGCAGTGCTGGACCTGATGCCCTCCAGGACACGCTTGGCTCTCCTGGATGCCAGGGCACTGCTGGCTCACATTCAACTTGTCACTGAGCAGGACCCCCAGGTCCCATTCCATGGGGCTGCTTTCCAACATCTCATTCCCCAGTCTGTCTGTCCATACATCCAGAGTCGCCCCATCCCAGGAGAAGAATATGGCACTTTGCCCTGTTTTCATATGGTTGGTCATTGCCCATTCCTGTGATTTGCTGAGGTTTCTCTGCAGGGTGTCCCTGCCTTTGAGGGAGTCAGCAGATGCTCTCATATTTGTATCCTCTATGAACTTGCTTAGTATCCCTTCCAGTCCTGTGTTCAAATCATTTGTGAAGATGCTGGAGAGCACAGGGCTAAGATGGCGCCCTGTGGAACCCCACTGGTGACAGATCACCAGTCTGATGTCACCCCATTCACTTTAACCTTTTGTGCCCAACCCCTGAGCCAGTTGCTTACCCATCCCATGATATGTTTATCCAGATGTGTGCTGAAGGATACAATGAGAGATGGTATCAAAAGGTTTTACAGAAATCCCAAAATATTACACCAACCAGATTCTCTTGTTTATCTGGGTGGGTTACCTTGTCATGAAAGGAAATCAGATTTGTAAAGCAGGACTTCCCTTTCATGAAACTACACTGGCTGTGATCAATAACTGGGCATCTTTCTGAGCAAGTTCCTTTAGAACCTGTTCCACAAAATTGTCATCCAAGTTTTTCAGAAATTTTCTGGCCTGGGTTGTACCAGCTGTGTACCAGCTGTGATGCTCCCAGTTAGTTTACGTGAAGCTGAACTCCCTCATAAGTCCAAGGACAGTTAGTGAGCTCTTCCACCAGCTCCCTTATCACTTTAGGACCCACAGACCATTGGGCCTGTGGGCATCCAGGTGGCACAGCATGTCACTACTTCCTTCTGGATTAAAAGGGGTCCATTCTCCTTTTTCCTGTCTACAACCTCTGGAGGATGGTTGTCCTTCTTACTGCTGAAGACAGAGTTAAAGAAGGGTTAAGCATCTCAAACTTTTCCTCATGGTTTCCCCCATGTCCATTAAAGAATGGAGGTTTTTTCTTCCCCTCCTTTTGATATTATTTATAAAACACTTTTTATTATCCTTTATAGAAGCAAACAGTTTAAGCTCTCTAACTGAGTTAGTCCATCACTAGTTTTCTTTCTGTGTGATCTAACAATATCCTTAAACACTTCCTGAGTTTCTCACTGCTTTTCTGAAAGGTGATGAACCTTCCTCTTTTCTCGGTGTTCCTGGGAAAGTCCCCTTCTCAGGCCAGTCTTCTTCCCCACTGGCTTTTCTTTCAGCACATAGGGATGGCCTGCTCCTACACCTTCAAGATATACTTCTTGAAATACGTCCACCTTCCTGGGCCACTTTGTATTTTAAGAGTGGCTTCCCAAGGAACTTTCTGAATCAGTCCCACGAATAGAACAAAGTCCTTCCTCTGGGAAAAAAAGGGTAGAAATTTTGTTGGGGCGCTCCTTACCCACCAAGAATTGAAAACTTTATTATTTTGTGGTTACTGTGCTCAAGATGGGCATTCTGATCACCACATCTCCTACCAGCTCCTCTCTGTTTGCAAACAGCAGGACAAGCAGAGCCCCAGCCCTGGCAGGCTGTGTCAGGAAGTTGTTTTTACACACACTCCAAGAACTGCCTGGACTGCCTCCTTCCCACTGTGTTGAGTTTCCAGCAGATATCTGGCTGGTTGAAATCTCCCACAAGAGAATAGATGAGTGATACTTCATAAATATAGGATAATGTTATTATGCCTATGTTACACAGACACAGAAACCAGCAATTCTCCTTTACGCTATTCATTAATTCTAGAGAATAAGAACTAGGACAGTCACTGGGCAAAATAAGAAACACGGGAAAAGGAAATATCTATTTTTCACCCTTTTGATAGCTTCCTTTCTGTCATATGCTGCATATATATAGAAGTCCATTTTTGTGTTAATTTTTAGGTTTTTTTTTTAAATTGAGAGGACAGTCCTACACTATTCTATTTTTAATAGTTATCACAGTTAGCAGAAGAAGGGTGAATTTATTGGTCTTTGGGAGTTTAACTGTTTTCTTCTTTTTTAATCAATTTTTGTTTCACTTCAACATAAATTTTACTGTAACACAAGAAATACAATGCACACAAATGATAATAAGAAGAGAGAAATTAAATTCTGGCCCTTCATCACAGATTAAATTCAATATAATGGTTTCATTTCTGTTCCTCATTGTGGTGGCAATGATATAAAATATTTATTAAAATTCAAAATCGACAGATCTTCCGGGAATGAAGTCTTG
The DNA here is from genome assembly GCF_017590135.1 of Pyrgilauda ruficollis. Classification (NCBI taxonomy): domain Eukaryota; kingdom Metazoa; phylum Chordata; class Aves; order Passeriformes; family Passeridae; genus Pyrgilauda; species Pyrgilauda ruficollis. The sequence continues at coordinate 162,991 of NW_024515542.1, forward strand.
GCTGAAGAAAATGTCTTGATTTTTGCTAGTCAGAATTTAGCTGAAGAACACTGATGGTCTTGTCAAACAGGCCAAAAAGTTACATTCACCAATCCTGTTGTGAAAACACACAGAAATGAGTCCTGAATCCTGACCAACAGAATTGGAGGCTGGAACTGACACACTCCAGAATGCCATCTTCTTCCAGGAGTCGTTCACAATTGTCTCTTTTAGAGATAACTGTAAGACACTGGGCTTCAAAAAGCCAGACTTCTAAAATAATATTTTTCTGTGTGTCCAGTGAAGACAAGTTACTATAGGTAGTATGATAAAACACATGCTTATAAATGGAAGAAATAAAACTGTATGGCAAGTGCAGTACCAAAACTTTATGTGTAACTGAGAGTTGAAACTGAGTTTTGCTGCAACTTAGTTAACTTTATATATGTATATATATAAATATATATATATATATATGTATACATTTATATACATATTTGAATGTTAGCTCCAGGTGCTGGACTGCCTGCTTTGGCACAGACATTCTCAATCCAAGCATTGCTCCGTGTTTGCAGTTTCATTGCACCTTCTAAATGTAAAATGAATAGTAGATTTAAGCTTTTAAGTACAGATACTGATTGTACTGGTAGGCTCAGAAATTAGCCAATGATCTAATCCTGCTTGCTGTATTCATTGAAGATACCCACTGTGAACATGGTTACATTAAGCAGGATTCAGCCTTTCTAATCAGTGCATGTTAACATGAAGGAATAATACTGAAGCAATGAGAATTAGATTTCATTTGTATTGGTCTTTTGTATGCTTGATGACTTTTCTGCTTGTTTTATAATGGGATCTACAAAGATCACTTTAATCTCAGGTTAGCTGGCTTCAAGTGGGCAATGTGAGGGTAGACGCAAAACCCAGTGATCAGAAGTCATTTTATCTCACAGCCACAGATTTTCCTCTAGAGCTTTCTATTTTTTAAATTATACAGGGTCAATAAGAATTTCCTCCAGATGCCTGCTTTCCAATAGTAAGCCAATGCTGGCCTAGAACTATATGCTGTCTCTGCAATGCACAAATGTTAGCCTTCCCCACTGACTGCTTAAGAAAATTATAATCCATCTTTATTTTATTTTCTTCTGTTAGTTAAGGAGATTGTTGTCTCTCTAAAGGAGTTTTCCATGTTATCCAGAGAAGGAGAAAGATAGTGAAAAGCTAAACAGGCCAAGGGTTCAGCTATCAGGATTCAGATGATAAACTCCAAAGAGACATTTGGATCTGTAACACTCTGAGCTCAGTCACCAAAGCATTAAAGGGCAGAATAGGAAGTACTTCATATCATGCACCTCATTTGGGGCACTTTCACTACTTTTTACAATAATTTCTGCAACATGCTAGAAATTATTTTTGAGGTAAAATGATCCAGTGTGCCTGATTTTGCCCAAATGACTGTATGTTTATTTCATTATGCGTGATTAAGGTCTCTCAAGAAGTTAAAATTAATTTCATGGATAACCAGCATGCAAATTCATGGTATTTGAAAGAATTTCAGCAGTAGTAAAGATATTCTGCATACAAACCAGACAAATTTATAATCACCAAGTATAGAAATAAGTATATTTTATCATATTTTGTCCAGATCACTTACAGCTTCCTGCTCTAGAGAAGTTCTGTACAGAAAGTCAATTTTTACCTCATATCAATGGTGCAAAAGATCCAGCCCAGAAAGTCCTATCAAAAGGACTGAGGTTTCTACAAGAAAAGACTTGGTTCAAATTGAATAAAACAAATGAAAAAGGTACATAAAAGCATTTTGAGCATGAATCATTAATGATAGGAGGCCAAGGAACTTTTAGATTAAAATGGGAGATAGCTAATGAATTTGGCGTCTTGCAAGATAATTATTCCTGTAAAAACTGTGGATTGGATTCTTGGACTTTTGGGTATAAAAAATCTCATACTGCAGAATTTTTAGATATACTCAATCCTACCATGCAGAAAACCAAACTCAGTGCTTGAAATGGACAAATATTTGTACTAGAAATTCAGAAGTCTGGCTCTAAATGCAATCAAGATTTTAGGGTAAAGGACAATACCTTGAAACCTCGTGAAAGGCAAGACTATGGTTTCCCACACAGCTACCAGTGAAGCCTGATTTCCTGCTATCATTTCAACCTTAATCAATGCTACATCTTCACATAAAGAGGTCAAATACATATTACACTATATTTTTCTAATAAAAGAATAAGTGTGAATGTATTTCATTCATTAAATTAAAAATAAATAAAAAAACACCAAAGTGGCATAGAAAGTTGGGGTTTTCCCCTTATGAAAGTTTTCCTGTTTCAGTACTGCACACTCTGTATCTGAAATGAAACACGTATTCTCCTTCGGCTGAGTAACAACTTTGCAACTAGAATCCATTTACAATTTTGTTACTGACATTTTGAGGAGAAACACTGCATTAAATATCTCTAGCTTTAAGTAGACCTAAAATCCAGGTTTTGGAGTAAAATTGAAAAAGGTTTAATTTTGCCATTCTAGGGAAATAAGAAAAAATAAAACTCCCATCCTTAATCACACAAGAGGTAAGCCTGATAAAATTTATTTAAAATAAATTGAATCCATGATAGTAGTTCAAGTGAATACAAGTGTACCTATTTTTAGGATTGAGTTTGTAATGTCAGCTTTGACCTTTTATCCTTTTATGAGAGCTATTGACTGCTTTTACGTGGAAACTTATATTTTTCATGTATAAGATCCTGAATAGCATGGTTTAAAAGTTTCAAAATTGTTTTTATAATGCAAAACAAAACACTGAGGAAATAGTTTCAAAATATTGAAAAATCTGTTGAAAGTTTTCACTTTTAATTGTTGGTTTAATGAGTTGACAATTTTAATTTATTTTTTTGTTGTGGTTGTAAAGTGATGTTCTTTATTTCTTTTTATTTCTCTATTTCTTTCTAGCTCATGCTACAACTGCTCCTTCCTATATCAGCAAAAGCTGCTCCTTTTGCATACAAATGAAAGCTTGTTGTTATTCATCTTTGCAGAGAAAGTGGCAAACAGAAAATAGAAAGACAAATTCACACGGTTTATATAGTTTGCCTAGTCAACAAATATGTTATCTCCTAGTGAAAGAATGGCCAGTTGTAAAGAAAACGGGAAGTACACCAAATTTTGTTATGGCTCAAGGGTGCAAATATTAATTTAGAACCTCAAAATTTGTGCAATTCTTCCAAAAAATATCAATAATTCCAGTCATGGATATTAAGCTTTTAATTAGGTGAGATCATTGTCAACAGGATTTAAATCAGTAAAGTGGTTTCATAATGCAATAAAGGAAGACATTTCTTCCCCTTGCTTCCCCTTCACTTTTTTCTACCACTCTTGATCTTTAACTCAACTACTTATTCTCTTTGCTCTCATAGTCAACCTGATTTCTTTATATATGCAACCTTCAGGTTAAATGGGAACGAGACTAATTAATTGCCATGCTTGATTTTCGATCTTTAGTGTCTTCCAGTGAAATATGATAACTGGCATTGATATATGGTTTGCTGACTCTATTAACCACCTTTCTAATTTACTGTATCTTTTTATATTAATTATGCCTCTAGCCTAATATTTTATTCATGTTTGAAGCCTTTTTGCGTTTCTGCTTGTTCTCAATAATAATAATAAAATAAAGTTGGGTAAACTTTTTCATAATCTCTGGGATAACCAAACAGGGCTGACTTCTTGAACAATTTCTGTCTACAGACAGGAGGTATTGAAACTATTTCAGTTGAAAAGCAGAGGCCTCCCACTCTGTTCAAAATAAAGATAAGAGCATAAGTATGACAAAAATGCATAGTATTCTTATAATAAGAATAAGGTTTATTTGATTCTTACAGAATATTTGGAATATCAAAGGAAAGTTTTAAACAAGAGTAATTGCTAATTTTTGCCCTTTTATGCTAATCATGATCATAGGTACAATTTTTTTTTGACAAATTAAAAAAAAAAAAAAAAAAGGAAAAAATCCATAGTTCATAACCTCTCACTAGAGTAAATCCTATCCACACAGTTTAGGTGCAGAGCCACCCTCAATGTTTACCGTGTTTTCAGGAAGGCTGCAAGACTTTATCAAGAGGCCACAATAGCATGAATTACCTCCAAGTATTCTATTTGGTGATTGTTTTGGGTTTTTGTGTTGTCATTCCTTTTTTCCTTCCTAGCAATGTTTTTGATAATGGACAGGAATGAATCACAGTAGTAGCCAAGAGCTGCATGCCATTCTTTACTTATACAGTCAAAGTAACTACCACTGCTTGATCTTGTGTGAGAAGCAGTGGAAAAATCCCTGTTCTTGTGAGCTTGTACAAATACCAGACAGCTGGCAATAAAAGGGCAACTAACTTGTTGCAGTGTTTTGCACATTTCAAGAAAAAAAATCTGCGGTTTTGTCTGGTGAATTTAGACAACTTTTAGCTGGGTTTGTTACAAGGTTTGTGAGGGCACAGTCTTTATTTGAGCATACATATTGAGGAAGGCGCAAACCCCACTTAAAATAATTATTTTCTAGCAGCTTAATAAGAACAGATGGAGAGATATATTAGGTATTCCACATTTGGTGAAAGTTTATCAGGACTTGTACCTTTTGGATAACAATGTCGATAGATTACAAAAAATAAATTTGTAGGAAACAAAACTCATTGATTCTGGTATTTCTAAAACCAGTTATCTGGCTGGTAGCAGAATATTCCTGAATTCCCACTGCAGTTACCTCTGGAAACAGTTTCCTCTGAAGAATGTGCAACCTAGATAATTTGAAAAGTGTCTGAGAAGATGTAGATTTTGAAAATGACAATCCTGAGATGTAGGGAACAGTTATTTTCCAACTCCCATTTGTTTCCATAGACTGTAGACATGAGGTGACAGAAGAGAAGGACAATATTAACCTTCACAAATGCCTTTTTTGCATCCTCACACCTAAAAGGGAACTCTATGAACCCAATAGAGAAGAAACAATATCAAGTTACCTTACTTGGCAGTAATGCTGTACAAACCACCTCTTCTTAGCTACTATTTCCTAGTCAAGACTATACGCTAAAAAGAAGCATGGCTTCCTCCTGTCACCCTTGAACTCTGATGCTGAAGTATAAAAAACCCAGCTACATCCTGTCTACACCCAGTCTCCTTCTCCTCTCTTTGGATGTAGCTGTTCTGCTTTGTGAATCATTACAAACACAACACTTGGACTTTCCTGGTGGCATCTGTTATTTGGAGTTAGAACTGAGTTAGAACAAATAAAAAGAGTTTTCTATTATCTTCATATGAAAGAAGGTTTGTACATGTGAGCTAATACTGATTGCCTGAACACAGATGCAGTGTTATATTTGATTGGTAATTAAAGTCAAGTACCCTCAAGTTTAGGCAAAACCCAAATAGCTAATTACAGGTTTTATACTATAAAACCATTGTAGTATCAAAAGACCCCTCAGGGAACATATAAGTAGAAAGGGTTTTTTCTCCCTCAAAAATCTGTAGTAAATTCTCAGTTCTGTGGAAATGTAATTGGAAAGAAGAAACACAAGGACAAATCTCTTGCTTGATTCTGTCTGCTCTCCATAGCAGAGGAAGATTGGAATTAGATGTTCCTCAAGGTCCCTTCTAACCCAAACCATTCTATGGGTCTATGATTTTATGAAAGAAAAATATTAAATGACACTCTAGGATGCAAATTGTGTTTAAGGCTTGGGTGGACACAACAGTAAGTCTGTCATCTGTTCCTTGTTTTGAAGTCCCTGTGTGACCTTGAAATCTGACCTTGGCTGCACTCTTTACTCAGGTGATGTTACTGAACTGCAACAGGCATTATTGGCAATCCTACAGTTTACCTTGACCATCCTCCTATCTTGTAGCATTATCTGTGTGAAAAATGCGTATTTTACGATTGGCTTTTTGCAAATATTAAAATGAATATTACATGTGCTATGTTAGAAAGTTATGCTGTATAAACATTTTAACAGTATGGTAAATGTAGTTTCATAGTTAAAAGATAACTTTTGTAGTTAAAATAGGAACTATGTATGTGGAATGTTTTCTTTTTAGAAAGGAATGAGGTGCTCCCACCAGATGGCGGCTCCAGGACACCTAAATCTTTCAGAGAAAGAGAATTTATTGCTCTTTTATCAAGAGAAACTAACTTCTTCCCACCTTGTTCAGTCAAAAAGATGCTGTTTGGATTAAGAGGAGAAGTTGAGGATTACCAAACAAAGTCCTGTGTTTGAATGGAATTTAGGCATCATGTATGTGATGTATGAATATGCAACAGGCTGTGGTTTTCAAGGGTTAACCCTCTGTTAACGTGTGTCCTTTTTCGGGCTTGTGTTGCCCAGCAAAAGGTATCCGGACGTCCGTAACTCTTTGTTTTTATTGTCTTATATTGTCCTAATCTCAATTGTTCAAATTTTATTACTCTAATTATATTACTATTGTTATAACCATTTTATTATGATTAAACTTTTAAACATTTTAAAAACAAGTGATTGGCATTTTTCACAATCTGCAAGAAAATTCAAGAGGCAGTTGCACAAAAGATAAGTTTCAAAATCAGATTAATTGTAAGGAAAAATAGGAAAATGAACAGTCCTCCTAATCTTACTATTTCTTTACATCTCCAGCACAACTGAATGACAGATGCTGATAAATGAAACATCCTTTACTATTTGGTAGTACAGATTCAATTCAATGCTTGCTTTTTTATGGAGAAAGGCTTCAAAAATTATAACTGAAAAATAATATTTTCTAAAAATTCTGATTTTCCATGAAAGCTAAAGGACCTTTGAATCTTAGAACACCCAAAAAACTCTGCCCCAAATCCCGGAGTTTGCAGTAAACTGCAATAGGTAAGCATTTGATATATTTTGTGAATGTAGGAGATATTGTTTCTTCTCAAAAACTAGTAAGCAAATGAAAGCAAATATTTGTTTTAAAAGAATATCCCTACGTTTGCTTGGTTTAAAGTGCTTTAGATTTTCCTCTTATTCAGAACTACTAGGTAGCATTTTGTGACCTGATACTAAACCTGAAACTAGGAAGTTTTCATACTTTTCCTTTTGATGTTATAATTTTTAATATGTGTTACCAAATTGCTTAATTAAAATACTCTCTGTCTCCCCCAGTATAATTTTTTTATGGGTGCTTTATAAGTGGAAGTATAAGTGAATTCACATGTTAAAAAATAAACCTTTCACAAAGCAATGGTTTTCTCCTTCTGCAGCAGTTGTTGTACTTAGCCATGGAGGAATTGATCCAGATACCCTACCACAACTCTAGGTGCAATGCAACATAATTCTACAGGAATGCAAAGAGATATAGGTTTTGCTAATGGAAAATAGAGAAACAGTGTGCATTGGCTTTGAAGGTATAATTTTTAATTTTTAAATCAAAATGCTACAAAATATGTCTCATAGGATTATACAATATATACTAATAATTTATGATTATAAAGAAGTTAAAATATGTCATAATGTGTGTAAGGAAAGGAAGAACAGATCAAATTTTGTGAGGATTTGAGGTCTCCATAATTGACTACAGAGAAACAGTTATCGCATAAAAACCATCTTATGTGCTTCCACCCATTTCTTTGTTTGTAGGATATCTTTAATAACCACCTGTATAAAGTACTCAGTACTCTTGAAAGAAAGATGAATTGTCATTTCAAGGAACAAGATTATCACCGACCATTAGGAGTTGTTAAATCTTTAATATGTCTTGGCTGATCATTTTGCATCAACATGATTCAAAATATCTAGGGCAACAGATGGGTCTTTTAGAGACATTTGATCAATGTTAGATATGCAGCAGGCTTTACTGAATCTGGTGTGGAAGTAATCACTTACAAACACTTGGTGTTGAAATTAATTACCGGATGTCATTGTCTATTAACCTAACAGTTCAATTTGGACAAAAATATACATAAAAATGAAATAAAACAATTAGGTAATGCTTTAAGTGGTTCATTATTATTAATTCATTTAGTATTCATTGTACTGGTGCTGGTCATAATGAATTCGTTTGATATTAATGTGGATGTTCTGCAGCAATTTCATTGTAATGCAGTTTTAATTCACGTGCCATTAAAATAAAGCATTGTCAAAATTTTATTTATTATCCTAACTGCATAATTTCTTATTTTCAGAACCAGGAATTACTGAATTTGTTTCCTCCATTAACTACATATTTTCACCTAGAGATCCTTGTCCTAAGCAGATTAATATCTTTTATACTGTTAAGTATACATGTTCTACACCTTAAAGCAACAGATACACATAGCCATGATATCTTATTTAAAGATTTTAGCGTGTATGTGGTCACAGTCTTAAAAAGGTTTGGGAGGACATGGCTAAACACAAACTAGTTATATAGGTCATGTAGCAAACCATGAACTCGTGATGGCATTTTTAAAAAAATTAACTAGTATTTAATGGTAACTTCTCTACAGGTAGCTATATAAGCAATACTGTGAGCACAACAAAAGGTATTAGAACTGTACTATTATTTAAAATGTGCTGCAGTCAGAATGCCTGTATATTTCATTTTAAAAAAATGAAAATATAGTTGTTTGTAGTTGAAGCAGAGCACACACAAAATATGGTAAGGGTTGAGAAAGCAATTTTTGGGTGGAATACTAATCAGAAATATGTTTTATTTCCCATTCAATCCTCCAAAAAGATATAAAAATATTATTTAACACTTTTAAAATGGGGGATTAGATTTTCAGTCACCAACTGCCATTTGGGGCCAAATAAAGGAATGGTTTTGTGTTCCTTCCATATCCATCAGATTTAATTTTAAGGTGACCTGCCATTTGAAACAAACAAATAAAACTTTTTCTGGAAACTTGCTGCTTTTTTCCTCTGATTGAAGAGTAAGTGAACCATTTTTAAAATTGTAATTTTTTGTTTGTGTAATCACTGAAGTGGGACAATTAAAGAGGAATGCAAAAAATTCTTACAACTGTAAATGTGCTGAGACAGATGTCACATAGCCTTAGGGACAATACTTACCTTCTAGTTCTTTGATTAGCAAGAAGGTTAAATAAAAATATAGTCTATTTCAGGGGAGGGGGGTGGGGAGCAAGGGGGAGAGAACAAAGTTAGACTGTTTTTAATCCTTTTAATATGCTTTTGATGGGAGCATTGGGTGGTCTCAGACGCTAACGTACAATCTCTTGATTTCAAATGCACCTCAAAATAAATTTTGGGATATATTAAAGCAACACAAGGGAGTGGTTTTAGCATTTAATTCCATTTTCCATCATTAAAAATAGTTCTGATTTTGCTGTTATTATCAGTCAGATGGCTACTATAAAAGAATTGCTTTCCTTACATTTTTTTTTTTCATTGTAGTTCTCTACACAAAGTCTTCCTTTATTATTGATCAGAAAAAGAAAAATTAAATCTCAAAGGGAGAAAAGTATCATTCAAAGCATACAGAAAATATTTGTAGTTGATCTGGTCTGTAAGGGCAAGATCAATAAGGTGGAAACTGAAGATGCAACCTTTCTGGTCTCAAAGCCTGGCTGCTCTTTGTTGCTCTAATAAAAGGTACTGCTTCAATCTACTGTACTCTGTCTACCAAAGAAAAATTAAATGTTCAGCAAATGTTAAATACATTTGTTCAGTTCTTCATGTGTTCTATCACTACATAAGTAAGTGTACATTGGGTTTTTTTGAGTATCTTCTTGTTGATACACAATTTTTAAGACAGTTGTAAATTAACTATTTCCTTTCTTTGGTTGCTAAATCATAGACACTTATTATTTAATGTTTTCCTCCCACTCAGGATCAGCCTAATAGTTATGGTGTACAAATCTGTGGGCTGAAATCCTGGACGATGTGGAACGTTAATTCACAAATGGTAGTTAAATGTGTCTAGAACTTTCACGAGGTTCACTCCCTTGCTGTGCTCACACCATCTAAATGTGTCTAGAACCTTCATGAGGTTCATTCCCTTGCTGTGCTCACACTGTCTGTGATAATATTTTAAAATTCTAAACCAACAAGAAAGCTCGACTTGCAACAGCAAAAAAAAATTACTGAAATTGCTAGAGGAGTTCTGTATAAGCAGAGATGTCCATAGCCATCAAAATGGAAAGAAATGTGGAATTGTCCATTGTATACATCTATTAAAATTTAGATGTATACATCTATTGTATACATCTATTAAAATTTAGATACTGACAGGAACCTGGAAGCTACCTTGTCTTGTGTAAGAGAAATGACAAAATGTTAGTCAAGACAGACAGGACATAATGAATTTTTTTAGTGTTTGGTGTGCGGTGGAAGCACCATTGCTAGTTAAGTGCTTTTGTGATTAGGAGCACTTACCAACTCTGAAAGGGTGTTTCTAGATGCTTTTGAACTTGAAGGGCAACTCTTTGAGAAAATCACACACAGCAGTGCTTCAAGTATTTGGAAGGCTCTTTCCATCCCTTCTGTGATGACAGAAAGAATGCTGAAGCCAGGTGATAAATAAAGAAGAGATAGCATGACTCTATCCTACTATGATGGGGTAACTGACAGAGAGAGGGTGGAATAAAGGGACAGGTCTTTTTTTCCAAAGTGCCTCTGGGTTTGTTGAATATTTAGTGCACAAATGCACTGCCATGCAGCAAATGGAATATTATCCCAGTCTTGAAAAACTCAAGCCAAAGTGCTGTGAACAGTGCCTTAATGATGGGTAAGGTACAAAGGTATCAGCTCAAATAACCCCTACTGACTTCCTTCCGTAAAGAATACTAATACTGAAAATAATCACTTTTTCACTTCTCATATTTTGCTCTATGCAACTGCATACACAAAGATGAACATAGACTGGATTTAATTCACATACACCTCCACAAGTTTCTACTCCTGATCTATAGGATTCAAGTAGCAGGTTTCCTGGGATCTAAAATACTTTTAGTAGCATCACTTGTTTGGTTTTGTCCATATTTTATCTAAAAAGAATCTGGTTGCATCATGGAAGGTCTGGATAATTATTTTGGTATTTGAAGAGATAAACATCCTTAGAGCAAATACAATCAAAAATATGCTGAACTTCATCTTTCAGAATGCATTAGGCTTCCTCTCTTTACTCATTATGGCAAAAGGTATGTGTCCTGGTTCCACCCAGGACAGGGTAAAGTTTTCGCAATAGACAGGACAGGGCATGGCTTTGGCCCATTTATTGTATAAGACCTTATGTCTTTTTGGGGGGTGGAAGGAAGGGACTCTCACTTCCAAGGAGAAGGGAATCCTTCTGGTTGAGAAAATGTGGCAGGGGAGTCATCAGGTATTGTTTTATTTATTGTTGTTGACTTTCTGGGTAAATCCTTCTCTTTTCTTATACCTTTTGTTATTAATATTCTTGTTGTTACTGTTTGTTTTTCCTATCTCATTGCTGTTTCCAGTAAATTGTTCTTATCTCTACCCATGATCTTTGTTTTTTCTGCCTCCAGGTGAATTAGGGGTGGGAAAATGGCACGTGGTTTTAGTGGGAGTACTAAATTGGAGAATACCATTCTGAAACCATGACAGTAAGATACAATATAAATTTCTCATATCATCAGGATCTTGAGGTTAGCTGATCCCCAGGGTTTAATTTAAAGTATGAGCTGAAAAATGAGCTTCATAACAGATTGAATCACCAATTTAAAGAAATAACCTTTTCTAGAAACAGACCAATTATCCTTGGGAGCTGGATAGTCTATTTTTGGCAAATGCATGTAAGCACATAAAAGGGAAAAAGAAAGGATGTCTGCATAAGTTTATATCAATGATTAATTTTGGGCCTAATATTTCTAACCCTTTTTTTTTTTTTAATAAATAGAAAGTCCAGTCATTAAAATACAGTTCACCAAACTGAAAAACTACAACCACTATTTTAACATCTATCTTCAGATAAGATAGGCATTGCTTAATCCACAAAAGAATAAACAAAAGAAAAGAAACTTTTAAGCCTTATTTCTACAAGGATTTCTGAAATATTGTGCAAAAAATAGCTTAAATGCTAATTTGCCACAAATCCATGATTACCAATTACTATAATACAGTCTTAAACACTTGATGCATACAAAATGAGTTTTACAACCATGTGTGCAAAAATGCACAGTCAAATGCTTCAGTTGCACATGCAGTTATTGTAGCTATCATATAGTTTGGGAAGTTCTACTATAGTCAGGAGTTCATGTGAATGGCTAGCTATTTAAATCCCCAGTCATGATTTGGCACACAGACAGTAGCTAACCATATTATAATCATCCTACAAAGTGATTGTGCATAAGTGCCTTTGAAACTTCAAGAGCAGAATCCTTGATACAAGCCGAAAATAAAAAGCTATTACAGTTTCATAAAAAAATTAAGGAAACTTGAAAAGCATAAAAGAAAATTATCTTTACAAGAAACTCCAGGTTAAGACCAAACCTGTATTGATGAGAAAACTCATATCAGCTTGCAGAGTGGTTGGCTGAAAAAGAGAAGGTATGAAAGGAGATCCACTAGTTGCTCAGAAGTTTAAAAGAAAATGCTAAGCTGACAACTAATTTACAATTGAAAAATATAACATGAAAAAACTAAATAACAAAGTAATCCGTAAATATTAGGCATATATGAAGGTAGGAAACAAACATATACCCCAATGTACTTGGGGTCATTTTATGTCAGTTTGTTCCCAAATGCTACTCTATTACTTCCTAATAAATATACTGCCAAAAAGACAGCCAACGTACAGATTGCAAGATAGGAGAAATGTGAACTATCAGGCTTGTTAATAACAGCTGTGATGGTAGCACTCAGATGGCAAGCATCTGCAGAAGACTTAGAAAACTATCTAGCATGTGTGGTACTACAAGATTTCAGTGGTCAATTTTGCAAGTAGTGAAGGTATGGAGAAGTGCAGAAGTGACAGCCTGTGAAGAGAAATCTTTGATCTCATGATACATTAAAGATATTTAAATGACATTCTATCCATATATTCCAATATTAAGTTCATCAGATAATTTGCTTTCTCTAATAGCTCCTACTTTCTTTTGTGTAAGTGGACAAAAGTTTCAGCAACTGAACAGAAAGTTTCTTATGACATTAAAAGATGTTTTCTTTAGTCACAATGAATAGCATTTCTCTTTTATAAGGGATGGTTATAGTGAGATGTTGCCTATCCTTATTATAGATTGCTCATAATGTCTGGATAAAGGTGGCATATAATTATGAGAAATTACAGAATTATCAGAAAATGTTGACAGAGGTACAATAAAGTAAATGCCAATGAGAAATGAAAGAATATTGACTGCATGACACCCAAACGGAATTTTACTCATTGACCAATAAAGAATGGTCAAGAATTTTACTATAATGAGATCTAGTTTGATTAGGAGTAGAGATATTTTCAAAATTAGCACCATACATCAGAGGAAAAATATTCCATAAAATTATTGTCAGGAAAGTCAAAATGCATTTTTTTGTTTGGGGGACACTTTAATTTCACCTCTACTAAAGAAAGAAAGAAAACTGAAATAAATAAAAGCCCTCAGGAACAGAATAAGGATGAAATGTGAAAATAGAACTGAACAATTCTCATGGCCATCTCTTTGAGGATGGGGCCAAAAATGTTCATGCTCTGCTAATTCCTGAAAGCTGCTGCTTTGCATAAAAATAGACAATGACACAGAAAGATATTTTAGATTTGCTGTAGGAGCAGAACAGCCTTACAGTCCTACTGCACAACAACAGTCTACTATAGCATTTACATGTGAGAAGAATATATCTTGGCTCTCCTTATAATATCTTGTACTGTCATTTTATCCAACTTAACATTCTACACATATCAGGACAGTTTTATAAAGATACACAGAAATAATGTCAATTAGAGGAGTAATATTTGTTTAATGGTTACCCCACAGGAAGATGAAAGTGAGGTAAGTGTCTAGAGGACACAAAGAGCTGATGAATCTAGAATTAAAACAATATTGGAAATAGTCACTCTAAGATTTTTTTTTCTTATAGGACTGATTTTGGAATTGTACTTTAATTGAAACACAGACTGAATATGCAATGTTTCACCATTCCTTTTAAAAAAATCACCTCCAATACCTTACAGGCATCTGCATCCATCTATTATTATTTGAAATTATCATAAAAAGTGTGGGGATTGTAATCTATCCATACAGGTGAAAAGCTGGCAGTGTAAACACTGTAATATTATTCAAGGACAGTTTTAGAATATTTTAGCTGCAATAATTATTCACAATCTTTCTAGGAATATATAAGAATGGAAGTAAAAGTCAAAACAAGTACTATTTTTGTTGTTCAAAATTAGTACCTCTGTGGTGATAATGAAAGTGAGAATGAGAATAGCCAAACAGAGCAATAAAGTACATGATGTACTTCTATGTGTAAATGAAGGATGAAAAAGAGGAGAGGGAGATGAAAAAAAGCCAGAAAGTGAACTATGAAGTACATTTTGATACATTGTTTAAGTCTCAATTAAAGGGTCCAAAGACTTATTTTTAAATTCTAAGCCTGGACAAGTCACATTGTCCAACACCTTTGCATACTAAATGGAGAAAAAAAATCTAATAGCCAGATGTACATGGTAATGAAACACTGGAAACTTCCAAAAAAGAGGTACAAAAAGGATATATTAAAATGGAAAATATGAAAAGTATTTCACTAATTATGATAATAAATTTGTTGTTTGAATACCAATCTGTTAAATACAGTGTCCTTGCCTTTGAAGAAACCAGGGACAACAATCAAGTACTTCATTAGTTAGGGCAGCCCACTGTCTCCCCAACTGATTTTTCAGAATGACCTCTCTTGATATCTGCCTGTACAGTTATTACAAAATCAGCAAAGTATATAGGCTTCTAAGTTTTCCAGCTTATGAATTGATATCCTACTGTATTTATCTTTATTGATGCATGCTGTTATCACAGCTCTGAGGAGTTAATTCTCCTAAAACATTAGATATGCTCATATATTATCCATGAAGCATTTCAGAATATAAAAAGATTGCACTATTTTATGGAAACTAAGCCAGTCCACCAATGTTTCATTGCACAAACTCACCAAGCTGCATTTTTAATTATGCAGACGTACACTGTTTAATGCTGTTGCCTTCCCCTCCTTCAGTTGTACTAGATACTTATAATTATGAAGGCATAGCCTAAAAATTGAACATATGATTTTCTTATATGTGCAAGCCATAAACACACTCTATGAGAGGGTATGAACAACATGGGATTTATATCTCTCAACAACTAAAAATTTTGCCATTTGTGGTTCTCTGTGGTTCTACCTTTTCTACTAGTCCCTGAACCTCTATCTTATTTTGCATTGCACTCCTCCTAAATCTGATTTCAAGATCCCATTTCTAAATACTTCTCCTGATCTCCCCCCTGTCTTCTAAACAACTTTAAACCAGTTAAAAAACATGGCATTCTATGTGAGACTTCATGACTACTATTTCAGATCACAACCAAATTATAGAAAGAAACACACACTGTCCTCTATTAACTCTTAAGAGTTTTGGGGTATGTTTATATCCAAACACAACAAAAGTAATTCTTGGAGAATAATAGCTTTATTAAAATATAAACAAGATGTAAACATTTGTCTTAAAATATCTACTTGAAAATATTTATATACAGGCATATAGACATGTCCAAATCTGTTTCTGTTTCTTTGTTGTACAGCTCTCCTGTCCCCCATTTAGCAACACCAGAAGATATTTACATCCTTTGGTCTGTTTCCTTTAGCCACTATGAAATTAAGTTAACTAAATGAATGAAAATAATAATAAATTCATTTTTTAGGAAAAACTACATATGAACTCTTGCAGACTTCTAGTAGTATCCTTTCTCTCTCGTGGAAGATAACTGCTAATTGTAAAGTTGATTAGCTAATGCCTTTGAATCCTAGAGTGGATTTCAATGAACAGGTTTGTAAATTTTTAAAAAGTCAGAAGTAAAATTGACAGCTAATTTACCTTGTAATTGAAGTATTATTCAAATAATTTTCTACCTCAAAGAGAACAGTTTGTTGTATTTGTAAAGAGGATAAATATTAGATAAAGTATTTTCACAGTTTTTCCTCCTGTCTGATACAAACAACTGAATAAACCCTAACCTGTAGCTGCATGGTTTTCATAAGGCCAGGAATTTCTAAGTTTAAGACATGACAGCTGATGATGCTGTGGAAAACAGATAACATTAACTATAGAAATTTTTTCTATATCTGTACAGAATTGTCATTTATAATTAAAAAAAATGAAAAAGTCAGCAGAGTTATGCCCATTAAAACACAAGTTTCTGTTATTCGGTTTTAATGTTGTGTGTGTGTATGTTTGAATGAAATAAATGTCAAAAGACCAAGAAAGATGACAGTGAAAGTTTATTTCCATATTAAATGTTCTTTCATATTTTTCATTAAAAAAATTAAAGCACTGTACTCCAGCTTAAGGCTACACATATTATTTTAAAACTGCAATTTAGAACAAAGTTGTTTGTGCAAATGTAAGAGAAAAATAAACTCAAATTCTATCATTGGATAATTCTTCAATGGTCAAAACCTTCATTCTAAGTACACAGACTAAGCCCCATGGTTTTTTAAATAGCCAATTTTTATTTTCTTTTCTTTATTGTTATTTTTTAATGATATCAAGGAATCATCCTAAACATGAACTTGTGTCAATGCCTAAACATTATTCAAATGCATATAAAATATTAGTCTCTGCATCCTAGATCAATAATTCAAGTAATGGATGGAAACATCAGACCACCTTTACTTCTGAAGCATTTGCCCAAGAAGAGGGGAAAAAAAAATACTTGTTATATTTTATGTTGATGAAAGTCTAACCATTTATGTCTCAGCTAGACATATTCAAAGAACATGAAATCTCTTTTCTCCTTTCCACACTTCTACCTTTATAACACCTTGTTTTTCACTATCACTACAAATTTGTAGTAAATACTTCATTCAAAAAAAATCTTCTCTTCCGCATTCTCATAAATGAACTTAATCTGTTTAAACTCACTTTTGCAGTAGGTAAGTAGATGCTCAAGCAGGTAAAACCATTTTACAGAGCTCAAAGATCTGGTTTTGTTTGATTGTTAATTTGCTGCTGTTTGTTTGTTTGTCTGTTTTGTTTTGGTTTTGGTTTTAGTAAAGAAGTAGTCAATCCTGCCATAACCAGACCTATGTGCAAAAATTAAATGTTATATTATGCAATAGTGAATAATTGTGCAAAAAAGGAACATGCACCTGCCTAAGTAATTATGTACCTAACAGAGTTAATATGACCTTTTTAGTTCCTATTTCTATATAGAGAAAAACTTGCATTTTGTGAGTTCCAAGCTCTACAAAATAAGGGACTAAACCTGAAAGTCACCATCTTTTCCAATTACTAAGCCATGTCATTGAATTTGATTAACAATTTGCCTTTCAATTGAACCACATAAAATCAAGGACTGAATTCTGTTGCATTCAGGAATTATTGTCTGATCAAAAAAAAATACACTTCAGAGATTACATAAAGAAAAATAAGGATATATAAGCCAGTTAAACTAAAGAAGAAAATGACAAAGATTTCACAGGTTTAATTTATTTCACTTATGACTTTTTTGCTTTCGGACTACATCTTTTATGATTTATGATTACAATTAAGTGAACACTTGGAATATGCACAGAAACTGGAAAACTGATTAAATTGCTGTCGGGTATACCTAACATTTACAAAAGTTTAGCTTTTTCTCTCTCTCCATGACCATCACTGCTGTTTTAAGACAAAGTCAAAAGCCTTTGTCTGGCTGAAAAAGACTTTCTGAAGTTTATTTAACTAATGTAAGGCACAAAGAAAGCATTGTATCTATTGAAAAGATTATTAGTATAAAAGAAAAGAAGCTCTGAACAAGTAGTGGACTTCAAAATGATTTTTCAACCTTTTTGGGATTATGAGAAATGTAGCAAAATTGGTTCCATTTGCCTTCCCATCACCTAATGTTGACTCTTAAGTAGCAGATATCCATTTATGTGCCCATAAAAGGGGCGGGCTTGTCTTTGCTATGTCACCTTGTACAGATAAGTGCCTCCTTTTGCACATAGAACACTTAATCTTTCTTTTAAGCCTTTCTCTATTTTTTTATAGCCTGCTTTCTCCACTTATGGAGTATTTGTAGATGGTATGTTTCACATCCATTGTTTTGGGCCATCTTGCTGTCTGGTTTTATCTACTAGAAATACACATGAGGTTTATGTGGGATCTTTTTATTTTTGAGGATGTTTTCCATAAGAACAAGTGGAAAAAAATCCTTGTTTATAAAGATACATTACTCTTTCAGGTTACCAACAGCTTTCTTACAAGACAAATCTGAACCTTGCCTTCAAGATAAATTAAAAAAGATGCTCAAAAATACGACTTTGTATGGTACTTATAAGGTATATTGCAAAAAAAAGTGATTTAAGATAGCACGAAAAGAAACACTCTTTTGGAAATCTGATTTTGTTCATCAGGTCTTTGTAATATACAGTCATTAAGTACTTCATTCAAAGTAAGATCAACAATGCAAAATATAAGGAGGAGTGTAGTTTGAGCAAGAAAACAAGGACAAAGATCAGAAATATTAATTTTAATATTTTTGAATCTGTCTATTTTTATAGAAGTCAAGTCATTAGAATATTGAAGTCAAATAATTATTTTCCTAGTTCTAAGAATAGAACTTTTAAAATTAGTTCATAGAATACCTTAATACAATGCGTATAAAGCAAAAAATACACTATATTCGTGCTCATTGGTTTTGATTATGACTTTTTTTATATTTCTAGGTGATAGCTGTGTTATATTTTAAATTAATACTAAGGACACTGTTAAATAAAATTTCAAGATTTAACAGATTTTTTTAGAGCAATGTTAATTTTATTTTTTCAGAGTTAAGACTTTTGTGTGAGGTTTTTTTGTTTGTTTGTGACTTGTTTTTTTTTTGTTGTTGTTGTATTTTTTTTAAAGTAACAAAATATATTCCTGTCTTAGCCTTCAACAACAGAAAGCAGTTCTATTTTTTTTTTAAGCAACCCTATTCTGCGCTTTCTTCTTTCATGGTAGGTAAAGCGTTGGCAAGGAACTCCCTCTTGTGGTCAAACATTCTTAATTAGAAAAAAAAATCGGCACTAATCTGATGGTACCAAGTATTAGAGAATGCATCCCTTGAAACTATTGAGATTAACAGTATTGATATAAGCAGTTTTAGTGATGCAGTTCATTGCAAAATAGAGATGAACATATGTTTTTAATTTTTCTTAATAAATAAGGGTTTTCATTGGTCTTCTGGATAAATCAATTCTAATGTGAATTCTGTATCTCACCTCCTTTCTCCTTTCTAAATCATAGCTGTACCTATAACAAGATCTGTCATGGATTGACCCTGGCACAGTACCAGTGCCTCCATGAAAGCTGTATTTCCAAAATGGTTACTGTGAGATGTGACCCAGAAACAGAACAAAGCAGGCTCCAACTTGGGAATGGAGGGGAAAGACAACACTTTATTAATCCACACCATAGAGACAAAAGGGAAAAAAAGAAAAAAAAACCACATAGAACAATCCACAATGGAACACCTCCAAAACACTCCTCCTCCTCCCACCCTTCTAACACTCAATCCCCTTTAACACATCAATTCTCTGTCCAATACCATCCTCCACACAATCTCCCCCCAGTTCATTAGGAGAGAGGAGTCTCTCTCTTTCACCATGGGCCTCCCCAGAAAACACAGTGGGAACCTCCTGTCGTTCCATGTCACACGTGGCAGCTGCTCGAAGAGAATCTACCATGGTGACCATCTTTCTTCCATGCCCAGTGCTCTCACCACTGTCCATGGATCCAAACTGCTTCTCAGGTCCTTTAAAGAATGCCTTGCCCAGTTCCAAGAAGTGGCCGCTTCTCACTATTGGGACACCTGTGCCCCCCATATTCACTCCCCTGGGGCCTGGGGATCTCAGGAACAGAGATCCTTCTCTGCTGAAGGCCGAGGGCTCCACCACACCCTCCCCCTCAGTCTCTGTTCCCTCTACTTCTTGTCATAACAGCCTTGTCACTCCTGGCTTCCGGCCAACCGCCTCTCCCAAGGTGCAGTCTCTAAATTACAGGAAGAAATTGGTTTCATCCCGTGGCCACGTAAAAAGTCCAGCCCAAAAAAGCCACTCCATCATCTCCTCCATCCAGGGCACTTCTCATCTGCTGGCATTCCTTCACCTGCTCAAACCTTCTTCTCCTTCTTTCCCATCCTCGGTCCCCTCTCAGTTCTTAGCTGAGGAGGATCAGTGTTTTTACAGCTTCCATTGTTTCAACACTAAAAGAGTCAAAAGCTCAGCCTGGTCTGCCAGCAGCTGGGCACCTTGCCCCCCCCCTTCTCCTCCTGACCGTGGTGCCGGCACAAGATATCAAATTTCAAGCCAGCACAGTCTCTATCATTCTCTCCCAGGGGGGGCTGCCCAAACCATCCCAGATCTCCTCCACCTCTGCACCTTGCAGGGGCTTTGGCCTCTCTCTCTCTCAGGCCGCATGGCCTCCCCCTCCCCCACCCAGACGCAGCTGGGCAGGGGAGAGCTCAGATCAACTCACTGGCCAGACTCAAAAGAGAAAGTCCCTCTGGAAATCCTTTGCTTTTAACCCCTGTGTGATCTCAGAGGTGTATCCAGGTCCCCAGTGGCCACACCAGGTGCCAATTTTCAAATCTGGCCACTGATTGGTTTGACCACAACTTTCCCAGAAACTCACTTCCTGGTCAAACCACGACAGATCTTAATTCCAAATCTACTTCTCTAATACAAAGAAAAGTTTAACTTCTCATCAGTTTTGACTTCCCAATTGACATTCACCAAAAAAACCAAAAAAACAAAAAGTAAATCAGATGATTTTCAAAAACTGCAGAAGGGTTGAATATTTCTTAATGGTGCATTAGCATTTCCAATATGCCGTTTACTAGCGTATAGTTACAGTGTGCCTTACGCTCTGCAGCAATAATTGAATAGCCCCAAGTTGGGACAGCTTTGCAGAAATTATAGATGTGATTAAGTAAAACAAAATTCAAATGTCTGGAAGACTGAAAAATCATCTCATGCTTAATTGCTTGTTTAGAATAGTACTTCCAAATACTTCAGCAATATCAGACCTTTCTAGTAATTTTGCTTTAATGCTACCCACTGAATATATCTGCCCAGGGAAGTGTCTTAATTTGATGGTCAAGTTCCATTTCAAAAGCAATTCCTAAGGTCTTAATGAAATCAGGAACTGAGACCAGGCATAATTTATTTTGTTTGAGTTCTTATTCTTCTCTTGTACATTACAGTTGCAAGATAAGAGAATGAAATATCCTGGCATAATGAATCAAAAATAAAGTATTTTTCTTAGACCTACTTTTACAGTATAATCTGATTTCCATAAGCAAAATTTTTGGACTCAAGTTCCTTTCAAGGCATGGATTTTATATCCTATAAAAAGAAATATGAGCAAAGGAAGACACACTGCTATAGAGGATTTGAAACGAAAGCAAAGCATTGTATAAAGTGGGACAGTGGATCACTGGCTGTACTTATGGGTCAAAATTTAATTCCTCCCTTGTAAATCCATCTTCCTATCTAAGTTCACAAGAAGTCCAAACAGTGGCAGGAGAACTGCTTGCACTGTGGGCAACCCTGCTATTCACTTATAAGACAGACAGCAGAAACTGGACACTCACAGGAATAACAAAATACAATAATTACTCTTTATGAGCACTTTTACTCATGCACATTAAGTACATGACAATGCACTTTGTCTTTAGGACACCTCACATTCCAGCTAGCAGAAATATAGATGGTGATATCAAGATTGGTATTACATTTAGCTTTCCTGGGAGAAAGTACAGAATTAATATTTATTAAGTAAAAGAACAAAAAAGGCTGATGAAGCTATGTTATCAAGAGAAGAATAACTGTTGTTTATTAATAATAATATATTTAATTTTCTAATTTAAAAAATGGGTTTCAGAGACTAGGCTTTACCTCTATATCATGGAAAAGAGAGGGCAGAAAATGTAGGGAGTATAAACCACTTTTCATTTTTTCAATCCTGAAGTGATATATAGTTATATCAAATGGCCTAAAAAAGGTATAGGAAGTCAGTAGACTATGTAGGGATATCAGCAGTATCCTGAACCATGTTAATTCTTTGCATGCTCTTCCAAGAGATACCCAAAAGATTAAATTATTCAGGAGGTGCTCAGGGGGTCAAACCCTGAGATATCTTGATACAAGATACCTTGTACAAGAGATATCTTGTACAGAACATTCTCTACAGAAGTTCAAGGGGCTACACTTATTTCAGTCACTATGTGGTCACATTACACAAAGAATCTAGGAGAATCTATCCCCAGTCTCTTCCAGGACCTTAGGTCTTACAATCAATAATGATTGTCTTACAATGAGTAATGATAAACTGCAGTACAAATAAAAGGAAGTGGAGCGATCAGTTACACTATTTTTTCCTGGTGATATGGAAATACATCTAGGTCTGTACATGCAATTCTTACACTTTTTTCAGTAGCACTAAGCTATGTCTGCTCCCCTAAGTGTGTACCATAAGTCAGGTGAACTCTAATGAGACGGGTGAGATTGGCTGTTCCTCCATATACGATAGAAACTACAGTGTAGATATGGCCGAATTTCACACACCACTCCCACTTGAATGTGTTGCAGACTGCAGCTGTAAGATGGTATCTGTTCTTCTAATCACTTTTCCAGTATACAGAGACAAAACTCTTTGTGAGTTTAATTTCAGCAATTTTTCTTCTTCTCTTGGCAGAGAGTACAAAGTGTACCTCAATTGATCTGAAGAGGTTTACTTTTATTAGTAGAATATGTGGATTGCATATAAATAAAGATAGGCCATGAAATATTTTCTCTTTGTTGTGTAAATTAAATGGCAAACATTTTTGAGTGAAAAAATTTTTAAAGATTAACTGACTAATATTGCGCTCTTTGACATATCATTCAGAAATGGCACTGATAATATATTCTAAATGTATCCTATTTCATAGTGAAGCCACATTGATTAAGAAGGTCCCATTAAATTTTACTTATTCATGGAAAATGCTTGACCCAAGTGCTGTCCATGAGCTTAAAGGAATGGTGTAAACCTTTCCTAGCATCAAGAGGAGGAAAACTGCCTACTCAGATGTTCTGTTGCTGTAGCACTCCATGGTAAAATCATTCCCATTTCTACCCTTTTAAAATATTTCATTCTGTTAGAGTAACCTTGGATAACTTTGTGCAATGGATGACCCAGTCCTTTCCATTTGAAAGGGATATGAATAGCAGCTGAAAGTGTCACAGCCGTATTTTCATCCTGGACATCAGGCATCCAGCCAGAAGAATCCATAAGAGGAATCAGGCAGGAAGCAGGATAAGCTTGTTTAATTTTATGTTCTCCACAGAAACAAAGACAGAGAACAAAATCTTACAGTGGAAAATTATTTGAAATATTCTCAATTTGATAACTAAACTGTGGCTGTGTCAACACTGGGATTTATGGCTGAAGGTATAGAATTAAAGTGTTCAAAGGACTCCTCAGTGTTCGCCTGGAAGGAAACTGGCTGCATGTGAGACTTTGCTACAGAATTCTATAAATGCTTCTTTCATACGAGTAGAGTTTCAGTAGGTTTTGTTTGCTTGTTTAATTTTAGTTGGTGGATTTTGCTTGTTTTTAAGATTGATGGCTAAAACATGCTACACATTGTGATTAAATCAAAACCCTCATTAGTTCTAAAAAAAATGCACCGTAAAAGAGCTGCTACCCCTAGAAAACTGGATTGGGTGCACAAAAAACTGTAAATACAAAGCAAGTCTATAGGCAGTCATGAAATGAAACAGAAACAGAGTAAGTGATAAAATGAGAGGGTGGCAAGGGTTTTTATTATCCCACTGGGGAGAAAGAATGAGACATCAGTGAGAGTTGTGAAGAGTAACACCTGAAGCATTAGAGCAACTGATAAGTGTCTTATGAATGATTCCAGATACAATGCAGCTTTGGAGAAGTACTTTTTATTTATCTATTTATTTTTCCCCTTTTACCTGAAACTTAGAAGCTGAGAGGAGTTATTTCTGACACTCTGAGTAATTCTGAGAACAATAAAGAAAGGACTGCTGGTAGACTATGTGGTTTCAGTTTGTTGGAGTAGTTGTAGAGAGAATGTCCTCAAAAAGCAAAAGAGGATGAACTTCATACAAAAAATGAAGAGTGGTTACGGTGAAGCAAAGTTTATTTTGTCATATTAAAGAAACACTGAAAGGAAAAAACAAAGAAATCAAGAATGCAGAGATTGACCAGAATTTATACTGTGAATCATGGTAAAAGTTAAAAGGAGGAATGCCAGCCTATATGTGACAAAGGACTAGAGTGACTTGGAAAGGCAATCCAGAATTTGCCTAGATTAGCACCCTGCAGAAAGCATGTATAATAAGAAAAAGTTGATGAGAGATAAGTCTATAAGACCTCCAGAGATAGAGGGACCATAACCTCTATGGTTTCTTTGTTTGGCAATCTCCATGATAAAAAAAAAAAAAACAAAAAAAAAAAAAAAAAAAAAAAAAAAAAAAAAAAACATGTAGTTGTATCACATCTTATTTTCTCATGTTCCAACCTGCCTCACAGTTTTCTAGCTTGATTGGAAAGAACATCTGGTAAAATTTCACAATTGTGTTTATCTTCTCACAGCTGCATCTTCTGGAGACTGCACTAAGCAGAAATCTATTAATGAAGATGATTTCCCCTTTTCCACAGGAATTTCTAAGGCACTCACTTGTAGAAGAGATTGGTTTTTTGTTAGTAAATTCCATTAAATTTATGTGTATTGAAGATTAATTCTGTGAATCCTGCCTTAGCCCTCCCTCTCCTTTTTTTGTGTAGGTTTCTGATTCCCTTTCCTTGGTTTGAAATTTCTTTTGCAGATCCCTCCTTCCCTACGTACTGCCTGGTAGCTGTTAAGTTTATCCAAAAATCATATCAGGTTGTGCACAAAGCTTTTTTTTTTTCTTCCAATTAGGAAGAGCAAATCCTAAAGAAGTTGATAGTTTTAGAGAACTAAACTAACTTTCTAAAACAGGCAATACTATAGTGCAGTGTTTTAAGAGAGGGACAAAATCATCACAGACTCAAAATTCGGCTTTTGTCACAAGGTGAATATTTGGTATAATCATGAACTGTTGGGAAAAACCACATAAATGAGAACTGTATCAACAGTATACAACAGGTACCACTGAAACTCTGAAAGCCTCAATCAAATGGTTATAAATATCTAATAAGCATCTCAATGACAGGACTTTCCTGTGCCAAATAAACTTGATTGCATATACATATATATCTCCATGGATACAAAAAAAAAAAAAACACTTTACAAGAACAGCACGAACAGGTTCCTAAATGTTACGATTCAAAAATATCCATCAAGAACTTCTCTTCCATAGCAGGAGAAGCTGCATCCATATTCTATTCAGATTTCAAGAGAAAATATTCTAATATTTACTAAACATTCATTCAAGGCAACTTTTCCTTAAGGGGATTGAGAGATAGTCTCAGAAAATGTAAAGGCTGATATGGCGTTATGTACACACCTTTTCTTTAAGGAATCAGTGAGATCTGAAACTTCTGTTACAGGCACATTAGTAACATGTTTACACCGAATGGCTGAGGCAAAAAACCCAAAGATGCTAATACCAGCATTAAGTTCTCTTACTTCAGGAAATCCCTAAAGAATTTTGATTTCAGAATAAATCTAGTTAGAAACCTAGACAATCTAATAAATTTCATCCCAAATTTGGGGTGATCTGAGGATGAGAATGGCTATTAGCAACTTCTGATTTCTTTTGCAAAATATTATTTGCAGTATTGCCCTCCAGCTTGAATAACCACCTACATGTCATCCAGAGGATGATGCTCAGCTGTCATGTGCCAACAGGCAAGGCAAGAAGATGGCATAGAGAATTAAGGACGTGTCTCTACTACTGATTTGAAAACATAATAGAATCAGAATTGGAATATACTTGAGCTAACAAGCATCAAAAGGAAGAAGGGGAAATAACTTGGTAAATTAAATGAGAAGCCACTTCCCCAAAAGTTGTAACAACAGAAATGAGAAACATGATATTGACTTAAAGGATAGAACAGATACAAGTCATCACAGCACCGGGGTAAAAGAATAAATATGGAGAAAGCGAACAGAAAAATGATAAGTGCTTGCAGCAGTAATATTTGTAACAGTCAAACAAAAACACAACACAATCTTCCAAGTCATAGCAATTAGCAGAGACTATGGAGAAAGGAAACCAGGAAGTTTGTCTCGTTTACTTGAACTGTGTCCTAAGCTGGGTACCTGGCTTCCTTTTCTTGATGCTTTGCATTGTCCTTTCTTGTTGGAAATGGAGATGCATGGTACTTGCATCTCTCCATATTTCCATACTTGTTGGAAATGGAGATGCATAACTCAGATATGCATGTCTGGGCATGGCTAAGAAGGATTATATTGCATGACAATGTCACACACATGGATTATGTCCCACTGTGCTATGTAGGTGCTGACCAGCCTGCTCTGCCATTTTCAGAGGTCATGAGGTCTCATGTCTGTTGCAGTCTGCAGAAAAATCTCTCTGAGTGTCACACTCACCCTGAATCTGACTGTAATTAATTGGCTTGCCAATCTCATAAATGGAAGAAATGTTGAGGCCTTTAATTAAGTGTTTTCTGGATGTGTCATATTGTATTTCTGACATATCAAAATATTTAAAATGCAAATTCTTTCATTTGTCTGCAAATAGTAGTATCTTTATTGTTGCTATTTGTTTTTTTAGGGTTCTTTAGGTTTCAAGTAAGGAAAGATTTTACTACATCAGACTACTGCTTTGGTTCTCCACTTTGCAGCCTTGTACTCAGAATTTCCTTAGAATTAAATGAGATTGATTTTTTTTCTTTGTTGTTGTTTTTTAATAGAAGTACACATCTCAAGAAAACTGGCATTTTGATTTTTTTTTTCCTTTTTATTAAAAATGTTTTCTATGTTCTTTTAAATGAATGTTCTGAGGTGGTTTTAGTCACTTATTTCTCACTTTATATTTAATATTTCTTTATAGCTTAAGTGTAATTTTCCCCTACAGTTTTTCATCCTTTTTTTAACAAGAAAATTCTTTTGTTCTTTAACCAGTGTTGTGAAGCATGTTGAAATTACTATATCTTTTATTGTTTTACAAGTTTATATCTATATGGCAAAAAATATCTCTATCAAATATTACATCAAATCACTGAAAATTAACATATTTATATTTCACTGAATGTTTTACTTCCTGGAGCAGATGTGAGGACAAAACATTAAAATGATCTGATTTGGGGGATATTTTTCAGGTCACCCTGCATTCTGAAAAACATGCAAATTTTTAAAGCACTTACAAAAATAGTTACTTGCATGGCAATCCTTTGTCTATGGTGGCATAGTAAAATTATTAATGTAAAGTCTGGCCTTATTTTTTTCAGATAGTCAGTGCCTGGAAAACTCACTTGTTTAATTGGGAGTTTGAAGCCATTCAGTATGAAGAAGGATGAGTTTTTTTGACATGTTTTAGCCCAGATTGAATCTTTACAGCTGAGCTACAACCCATGAAAAACATGGCTTTATAATGGAAATGCTGACACAATCTTTCAATTAGAGCACTGTTAACTGCATCATTATAATTAGGGATGCACTGACCCTTTGAAAACTTTGGTTTTCAGATCACGAGAAGGTATTCTTATTTAGCTGGTCACTAGTCACATTTTTATAAAGATAAAACCCCCTAACCTATTAAAAATGGTACAGAAAAGTTGTTTCCTTGACAGAATAAAAAAAGGTGCCCAAAAAATAATCCCAGTCCCCATAATCTTTTTCAGTTGTGAAAGTAGCCTCCTAAATACATTATGTAAAAAAAAAAAAAAATCTATCTAGAAGAAAATCAGAACAATCATGGCTTTGACTGATTTCTCCTATGCTAAACCACAGTATCACTCTAATATATCAAACTGTCAACAGAAATCTGTGTGTTTTCATATAAATATTTCCTATATTATGATGTAATCTATTTGGTGAATTCAGCTTGCCAGCTATTCTGGAAAGGTTACAACTAAATACTGATCAGACTCAAAATTAACAAAATTGCATAAATCTGAAAATTTTAATACAATAAATGTCATAAGCAATAGCATACCAGTTTGTAAGAAGGTCAGTACAGTTCTTTGAGGGACATTGTGGTTTATTTCTGAAAAAAATCATCCCAGTACCTTGTCAGTTATTTCTGTGCTCCCATTCTGCTGTCTTAAATCAAACTGTGAGGCGCAGAACTGTAAGAAAATATACTTGTATCTATATTTGTCTATGGACTTCTGAAGAAAGCAAAATATAAATCAGTAAAAAGCTCTTTACTCTAGACTATAGATTAGAAACTGTTATGGCTCCCAGCATTAACAGCTTAAGTACATCTCATGAAATCATAGAATCCAGAATATTCTGCATTGGAAGGAGATCCACAAGGATCATCAAGTCCAGCTCCTGGCCCTGCACAGCTCCATCCCCAAGATTCACACCAGTCCCGAGAGCACTGTCCAAATGTTTCCTGAACTGTCAGGCTTGGTGGTGTGACTGTTTCCCTGGGGAGCCTGTTCCAATGCCCAACCACCCTCTGGGTGAAGAGCCTTTCCTGACATCCAACCTAAACCTTCCCTGAAACAACTGAAGGCCATTGCCTTCAGAACTGTCACTAGTCACCACAGAGAAGAGAGCACTGCCTGCCCTCCTCTTTTCCCATGAGAAAGATGTAGACCATAATTAGTTCTCCCTCAGTTTCCTCTTCTTGAGGCTGAATAAAACTAACATTGGACAACTTTCTGGTAATAATAATTTTATAGGTTTTTCTGCCTTGTAAATCAATATTACTTCTCTTATTTTTACAGAACTTGTATTCTTACCTATCACAAGAAAGGAAGGCTCCATAGTAAGGTTCCAAAACCAAATACTCTTGTGCTAAGAAAAAAAAAATCTGACTGTGTACTCTTTATCCAGTTTCCTGGTGTGTGTGGATAATGATATTTTTTTAATTGCACAATCACATGCTATTGCTCTCTGCCTTTTTATGTCTAGGAGTAGCACTCACCAACTATGTTTGTAATTTTGTGCCTTTCTTGCTACACTATATCCAAATCTACTTTTTAAACAGAAAGATTAATTTAAGCTTAAAATTTTCTATAATACTCACTGCTCTATCTATGCATTTCATAAACAACTGCTGATATATTTTCTGCAACACTCAAGAGAAGTTTAGGGGAATGGTCATCACAACATCTACCAAAATTTGGTCTATATACTCCAAGATGCCAAACATCTGGTTTTCCAGTATAGTTTATATGAGATGGAATTGAACAGACTCAAATTCCAGCACTGACTAACATGAATTCTCAGTGTACCTCTCACAAATTATTCAATCAGAAAATCAGAGATATAAAATTACGAACAATGTATCAAAAAACTGTTTAAATATTTGTCTCTATTTTGCCTCATGCAAAGTAGAGTTTAGCCAACCCAAGCTGGCACTGAGTGAACTGCATATCCAGGAAGCAGAACTCTCCTTCTAAACTAATTAACTTTGGTTTTACTACAAGGGAGCAAACCTAATTAATTAGCCCAAGCACAGGGCCATGATGCTGTTGAAACCCAAGCTACTATCTCTTTAATTTTTGTGTCAATGTAGCAGCTTCAACATAATGAAAATTACGTACCTTCAGAGGTGCTGCCAGGTCTGACAGATGTAGTCTACTGCTAGATACAAAACCTTCTGTAGATGTAATGCAATTTTCTGTGTCTTCTTTGATCTGTAGTAACAGCCTTTCAATCTGTATTTTGTAGCTTTGGTAGAAAGTAAGCCAGAGTACTGTGATGAACATTTTCCTTGACAGGAAAAGCACCACTCAGACCCACAGCAATGACCATCCTCTGAACCTAGTAAGGCAAAGAGGAAAAAAAATAGTGCCCAATGAAGTAATTAAGTGCTATAACGCATTCACACTGAGTTGAATTAAGGTTTTAATTACAATCATAATTATGGGATTTCTAACTTCTGAACAGAATGTCGCTGTACAGAGCTACTTTGCTCAAGGTAGACACAAGCCAATATTAGAAAGCTTGTGAGAAATAATCTGTTGGTTTTAGGAAAATTTAAAGTCACTTTAAAGTGACTTTAAAGTCACTTATTCAGACCTCTGGGGACTAAGCAGTACCTCAGTACCTTCCTATAAATCTTCACTAGGTGTATTAGGTCACTGTGATTCCTGGCCTTCTAACCTAGGTCAAAGAGATTTCTGACTCAAAAAGTACTTCCAGGTAGCAGGAGGAATTAAAAGGATATATTTCGAATACAGGGTAACAAAACAATGTTCACCAAGACTGAACAATTAATGTAGTTGACATGACCTAGGAAAATAGCAGGGAGAAGGAATACTCATAACACTTACAATATTCACAATTGTATATTAAATATAATGTAGATCTATAAAGTAAAGAATGGGGAAAGGGCAACTACATTTTGATGCAGAAAAATCTAGCTGGAAAATGGTGAGATGAACTGGACAATGCAAAAAGGGAATTCAGAAACTGGAAAACAAAAAGGATTGAGACCAGAGCAAGTCTACTAGACAAGCAAGATCTCATGGATTAGGCTGAGGCTAGAGTTATGAATGAAAATTTAAATGATTAAGGTTGGGGCTTGCCAAGGTTTGCAAAGAAAATAAAGACATGGTTTGGGTTAAGGTTACAGCCAGACAGCCACATGGACTTGAAGTCAGGTAACTAGGATCAGTATCTGGAATCTGGGGAAGAGCGATGGAATTTATATATAAAAGTTTAGAAAAGAGTATTCCCCAGACAAACAGACAAATGCTTGTGTGAGGCTATAGGAATTAGCTGAGGGACTCACAGCAGTCTTAACACCTGCAGATAGCAAACATCCACAAATCAGCATAGAAAGCAGTGCCCCTTGTCTTTTTGTTTGTTTGTGTGTTTGGGGTTTTTTTGAGAATGTATTATTTTCTTATGTAAGAAGACAACTTCAACCAATTGAAAGGTTTACTCAAGTGTTCAACTAAGTCTGTAGCTGCAGTTTATGATCTGAAAAGCCATAAATACAATGACACATGGAAAGGTTTCAGCAGTTCTTAGCTGGTTTTAGAAAAAGACAAATAAAATGCATTACATAATATTAATTATGTAACGAAAAAAGGTTGATGTCCCTTATGCGCATATATTCTTTCCATAGTGGATATGAAGCAGCAGATACCTCTCTTACGTTGCTATGATGGATTAAGACAATTGATATTTCTCTTTCAGATATTTAGACTAACCAAATGTTGTTGGACATTTCAGTGCACAAGGACTGAAATACTTGAATTAATGAAACAATTCAAATTGATGTTTTGTGAGAAATACCCCTTAGTAGAAGAGGGCCCTGTATACCTTTTCCATTCCCTAAATTTTTTTTCTCTTGCTGTATTTTCTGTTTTTATTTACCTATCTCTGCTTCAGCTTTCTTACCAAATTTGTTAACTTCATCAATTTTAGGAAAAAATATAGGTGGAAAAGTGAAAGGGGGAAACTTTCAATAAAATGGTGACATTAATAATAAAAGTTGATATCACTGGTGCTTTACAGAGTAATCTTCTATAATTCTTAACAGCCTATGCTAATCTGTACTATCCTTTTTATGAATCAATTATATATTCTATTATGCCAGTATCAGGACAGAGAAGTTGGTTCAGACAAAGAAGCTGTTTTGGTTTTTTTTTTCCATTTTCTTTAGTTTTTCTTTAGTTTTTCTGTTTTTCTTTTCTTTTCTTTTCTTTTCTTTTCTTTTCTTTTCTTTTCTTTTCTTTTCCATTTTTCTTTTCTTTTCCATTTTTCTTTTCTTTTTCTTTTCCTTTTTTCTTCTCCTTTTTTTTTTGTTTGTTTTTTTTTTTTTTTTTTTTTTTTTTTTTTTTTTTTTTTTTTTGTTTTTTTTTTTTTGTTTTTTTTTTTTTGTTTTTTTTTTTTTTGTTTTGTTTCCCATAGGAAAGCACTATAATGAATGCTCTCTTTGGTTACTATTTTTTTCTGGAAACTAATAATGCAGAAGTTGTCACCAGGTATAAAATAACTAATTTCTGTTTTGTAGTCATTGTAGCTTCTGAATACTTTCAGGACTGTGTTCAAGGATTAGTATCAAATGTTCATTCAATAATACATATAAGAAGCTTCTATTTCAAAATAACTAAATTTTTTAATTGGTTATTTATGAATGGATTGTTTATTCTCTCAAAATGGGTTCTTTTTCAGTAAGGCAGTTCTTTAATTACTTATTTGTTGTGTATCTCAAAATTATGATAAAAAAGACTGATAATATTAAAAAATTGACATTTGGCAATCTTAAGTGATTGGTATTCACTGATTAACTAATATAATTTAAAGACTTTATACAGAAGTAAAGGCAACTAGTGTTTAGAGGGAAACAGTTGTTTTCCAAATGAAGCAGAATCTGTAAATCCTTTGAGTCATTTTGAGAGTCTGTGGGTATCCATTGTACATCCAGTGCCAACCTCAACTGGCTTATATACAAACTGTCAAAATAAAAGTATATTCACTATATTAAATTAGCTTTTTGATAGTACAAGATAGATTACTGTGATTGAAGACTTAATGGTATGATAATGAATTATTTTAAGGCCCCTTTTTTGTACGTTTATAATATGTTAAGGTAGTATATCCAGGCCCTCTGAAAACCATGCCTATAATACCAGATATCTAATGATATACTTTATTTTTAATTTGAACGTCAGCTGTTTAATGTATTCTCTGATCTCCCTGGTGCTGTTAAAATAAACTTTTCCTATGTTTCACATACAAGCTATTTCCAAACAAGTCATCACGTTTAAAGTGCAATCTAATGAAACCTGGAACACTGGAATGTTCTAATGAACACTGGAATATTCAATTTGTTTGTCAAACTGAACATTCCAGTGAAACTTCTAGGCTGTATTATGTTAGTGATACTGATAGATTGTAATATATAATTATTTGAATCAAAGGTTTGAAACAAGCAGCTTTTGACAAATTTTTAATATCTCTATCATAAGTACCAGATGCCAGGGACTTAAAAATGCATTGATTTTGGTCTTTTGGTTCTTCAGAGATTTTTCTGACTCAGTGTCACTCATCTCTTGTGTATTTGTATTTAGCCCCATTGAGTGAATAAGCTTTATGGAGTGGCAATCTGTATTGTTCTATAATGAATGTCTACACTACCTGCACTTATTTGAAAAAATCTGAGAGACCTAGGAGAAAAAAAAAAGGTTACACAAACCTAGGCATTGCCCCAGATAATATACTGCAGTTTTCTAGTGCTTGTAGTGGGCAGAGAACCTTCCAATACAAAAGCTTGTAGTGGATTGTAGCAGGATGCTTTGCCCTGGATGCTCTGCACAGGGATGTGCTCCAGCAACTCCGACAATGTCCTCTTTGCAAATCTGTCAGTGTTGGATTGAGAGGGGGCTCCATGTGCTGTTTTGCTGTTGCACCGAGCTAAATCCATTCTGACAACTAACCCTAAATTCACATCTGCATAGTGAGGCAAAGATTTGGCATATAAGCTGCTAAATTGACCGGGAAACATATGACTGGCAATCTTATCACTTTAAGTTATGAAAGTCCAGTCCATTTCATATGGTTGGTTCTTCTAAAATATTTCCTCCTGAAATGTGCATGTGAAGTTTTTCCCAATGGGTAAGGGAATACCCTCCAAGGTTATCTCCTCCCTGAGGTAAGAGAAAGAGATCTGTCCATAAGTGTTTGTGTGGGTGAGTTATATCAATCTCTACTTAATAGTTATATTAGTAATAAATTGACAATTAATAATTGTTTCTTTTTGCTAGCTTTTTATAATTGCTTTGATATAGCGCACTATTATATCCTATCCTATACTAACAGTAGTTTTAGCTTTTATACTGTGTAGCAAATACTTCTGATTAAGAACTTTTGTCTAATCATTAGACATATACATAATTCATGTTATAGAAATATATCAGATTTGCAACTTTAATCCTGTGGGATGAAGTTACTTAAACCCAGCTGCTTTGGGGTCAATATTGGATCCAGTTGCACCTAGCCTCCTCTCTGAGACAAAGTTTAGAAAAGAGGGGAGTCCTCTCTGCACCTCATGGCTCAACAGCAGAGCTTTTCTAATAAATTTCCTCTGAAGCTCCCACTCCACCCATGATGTGGGTAGCCCTGGAGAATCTGTTGCAGAGGAAGTTTCTTCTGAACCCTTGCTGTACACCCTAAACCATATGTTGCAAATACTGCAAATTAAATATACAGATATAACAATTACTTGTTCAATAACAATGAACAAATGTTCTCATTTAATATGTAAACATGAAATTGGTGTCATTTTTAAACATGCTTTTAAAATGCTGAACTTGCATTTTGGAAATACAAATGTATAATAAAAGGATGTCACTGCTAAGTTAAATTAAACTCATTCCCAATTATAATCAGAAGAACAATGTAAGAACACTGCCAGTAGGTTTCATTTAGGAGAAACAAAGTACTCTTAGAAAAGTTCTAATTTGTCCTTTATTTGTACAGCGTTAGCATCCCTTCCCATGAAATCCACCAATGACATGTTAAGATTGGGGTGGGGCATGGAGAGGTTTCTTTTTCTAAACTTAGTATATCAAGCAGCCAGTTGAAATTCAGGAAAGGCTCTTTGTCCCTAGTAATATATCATACATGCATTCTGCTGATATTTCCCTAGCTGTGTTATCAGATTATACATCCTACAGTCAAGTTCTGAGAAATCAGAGCATCTAATAGATATGTGGGTAATTAAGAAAATACATTCCACCAGAAAAATTAATTGAATTTTTCTAATAAAATTAGATGTAGGGAATTCTTTTCCTAAGATGCTGCAAGACTCAATGGGCTTAGCTAACTTCAGATGTAGGAGGTGTTGCTACCAAAACAATATGGAGAATTCGGTTGTGTTCTGTCCTGGTTCCAGTCAGAACAGGGTCAATTTTTGCAATACGCAGCAGAGGGCATGACTATGACCTGGAGGTTATTCTATACCACATTATGTCATTTTCCAGGAAGAGGAGAAGGTCTTGCTTCTGAGTTGGGGGAAACGTGTTACAGTCAGGTTGTGCTCCACAGTGAGCATTTTGCATGTGAGCCGTTTCCTTCTCTCTTGTACTTTTGTTATAAATATTGTTGCTATTGCAACTAGTTTTCTTATCTCATTGCTGCTTCCAGTAAATTGTTCTCATCTCAACCCACCATTTTTTGTGTCTACAATTCTTGTCTTCAGCCCAGAGGAAGAGTAAAGGGAAAGTGAGTGAGCAATACATTTTCAATGGGAGCACTAAACTGCAGAATACCATTCCTAAACCATGACTAGTTCTTTGAAAAAAACAAACTTACATTAGTCATTGAAATAAAAATATTTTCACTTCAAAAAGTACTCTCACACTGGTGTGTCACGTTTTAAGTGTTATAGTAAATTTTGGTAAAATGGAAAAACAAATGGCCAAAGCAGAGAGAGAGAGTTGAGAACACAAATGCATGAGAGAGGCCACAGAAGTGAACCACACTTGAGTAATAAAAGCAAATTTCTAGAATATAGTGCTGCAGAAATAAGTGATGAGAGAAAAGAATAACTAGAAAATTGTAGTATTGCATTTTATTTAAATGGTATGCCCTGTCTCACCCCTCCGAAATGTATGGTATATTCTAAGCCTGTGGTCCTGCCCTGAACCATCATGTATCTGTAATCCCATTGGCCCAAATCTGATTCTGCGCCCACTTCAATCTCCCTCAAGCTGTGCTAGTGAAATCAGTCGCTCTTTTAGCCCTTCTGCTCTCTTAGCCTTTCCCCTCTCTTGCCCCTTCCCTCTCCAAGGCTCCCCCTCCTTCCCCCTCCCCATTCCCCCCTTCTCCCTCAGTAGCCATGCTGTTTCTGGGGATGAGACCCCCAATAAACCCTCATCTAACCAGCACCCTCAGAAGCTGTGTGGAGTCTCCTTGCCTGCCTGCTGCTACCAGCCAGCTCACAGCTTAGGGGGCCCTCCGGGGACACCCCGGGGAGCGCCCCCCCGCCCCCAAATGAACTACAACAGAAAATATCAAGATAAAATAATACAGTATGAAGTACAAATGATTGACTAAACTGACTTTTGAAAAAAGTAGTGAGAGACTTGAGGTGCTGCCAAAGGAAAATAAAAAATCCTTGAAAACATGTCTCACAAGGGACATCTGAGCTTGTATTTATTAATGTTGGTTAATGTAGCTGCAACAGAGAAAGAATACATGACCATGGCCACTATCATTATGTGCAAATCTGGTCACGACTGCATGGAGTGAAAATTTTCCCTTTTTATATGTTATGATACTTTCAGACATGCTCAAGTTCGTTACACAAACACTACATGATCAACAAGAACTTCTAGTTAAGACAGTGTTCTAATGATAAAATTGCAAGCAGTTCACCTGATAATCCTTAAGCAGCTACTGCAGACATCTATAAAGGTGACAGCTGTAGAAATTAAAGACTTTTGTTGAGCATACAAAAAGTTAAGAAAAAGCCCTCATAAAAAACTGTAATACACTGCATATCTACTCATCTTTCCACAAAGCTATTAAGCCATAAAAGAGACAGAATTTGCAGGAGAAAAGCTTTATTTTTGAAAAATATGTACCTTTTAAAGCATGAATTATATTATAAAATGCATTTTAATAACTGCAAATTAATGTGTTCCATGTATTCTACAGGTAGGAGTCTGTACTGTGATTTTCTATTCTTAGTATAGCTAAGATTTACTTTCAGGACTTCAGCATTGCATTAGTTCATAGAATCACATAGTTGTTATGTTTGGAAGGTACCTCTGGAAATTATCTAGTCTAACTTCCATGCCCAGGGAGAGTGACCTAGAAGATCTGACATGGGAACACTTACAGGTAGGTTTTGAATGTCTTGAGAGAAGAAAACTCCATGACCTCCCAGGGCAGCCTCTTCCAGTGCTCTTCCATCCTTAGTGAAAACTTGTCATGTTGAGGTGAAACTCCTTCTGTTTTGCTTTATGGCCATTGCTCCTTGTCCTGTCACTGGCACCATCCTCTTGACACCCACCTTGAAGATATTTATGTGCATTAATGAGAACCACTCTTAATCATCCCTAGACTAAATAGGCCCCTCTCCTGCTGTCTCTCCTCTTTAGAGAGATGCTCCAATCCCTTAATCAGCTTTGTGGCCTCTGCTGGACACACTCCCTCACCCTTCTCCAGGAGTTCCTTTTCTTTTTCATACTGAGGAGCCCACAGCTGGACTCAGGACTCCAGATGTGGCATCACTGAGGCCAAGTAGAAGGCAGGATCACCTCCCTTGCTCTGCTGGCCATGCTCTTCTCAATGCACCCCACGATAATATTGGCCACCCTGGCTGCTGCAAGGGCACTGCTGGATCATAATCAGCCAGTCCTTCACCTAAACTCACAGATCTTTCTCAGCAGAGCTGCCCTCTAGTAGGTCAGCCCACGACCTGTACTGGTATTTGGGGTTATTCCTCCCCAGGTGCAGTACCTTACACTTTCCCTTGCTGAAACTCATTAGGTTTCTCTCTGCCCAGCTCTCCAGCCAATCAAGTCCCACTGACTGGCATTACAGCATTTGGATGCCATGGGTGAGTCCCCCCAATTTCTAATCACCACCAAACTTGCTAAGGGTGCATTCTATCCCTTTGTCCAGATTGTAGATAGACAAGTTGAACAAGATTGAACCCAATACTGATCCCTCCAGGATGTTGCATTGTATAGGCCTCTAACCTGATCCTACTTCATGGATCACAATCCTCTGAGCTCTACCCTTTAGCCAGCTCTTGATCTATCCCACCGTACATTCATCTAACCCATATTTCCTAAGCATACCTATGAAGATGTTATGGGAGAGAGTGTTAAAAGTCTTGCTGAAGCTGAGGTAGAAAACACCTCTCCCCTCATCACCTGTAACATCAAAGAAGGCTATCAGATTAGTTATGCATAATTTTGCTTGGTGAATCCATGGTGACAACTCCTGACCTTCTTTTCTTCTCTGTGCTTATGATGACCTCCAGAATGATCATAACAGAATGATGTTTCATCACTTTTCCAGGGATGGAGGTGAAAGTTTTCCAGGTTTTCTCCTTGTCTTTTTTGAAGATGGGAGTACCACTGGCCTTCCTCCAGTTATCAAGACCCCTCCCATTCTCCATGATTTTTCAAAGATGATGGAGATTGGCTTAGCAACAACATCTACTCACTCAGCACCTATTGATGTGTCCCATCAAGACCCCACAGATTTATGAGTGCTAAGTCTTATCTAGTCCATCTCTAACCCACCCCTCAACAACAAGGGGAAGGCTTCCTTCCTTTCTCTGGCTTTCTCTTAGCTGCAAGGTCTAGGACTCTTGGGAGCCATCCTCAGCAGTGAAGCCTGAGGCAAAGAAGGCATCTGGTTATTTTACTTACTCTGCGTCTCCCATGACCAGGACACCCTATTGATTCAGCAAAGGCCCCATGATTCTGTAACTCCCTTTTTCTGCTGATGTACTTGTAGAAACTATTCTTATTGTCCTTGATGTCCTTTGCCAGACTCAATTCCAAGTGGACCTTAGCCTTCCTTGTCATATCCCTGCACACCCATTCCTCATGGCTTATTCTTTTTTCCGCATCCATAAGTTATTTCTTGTGTTTGAGACTTACTGGGAGCTTTCTACTGGTCTATGCAGGTGTCTTACAGCCTTTGCCTGATTTTTTGATCCTGATGATACACTGATCTTGAGCTTGGAGGAATTGTTGCTAAAACATTGACTAGATTTCTTTGATGCCCTTCTTTCCTAGAATCCCATCCCTTGGGATTCCTTTAAGTAGGTCTTTGAAGAGGTTGATTAGTTCTCTGGAAGTTTGAAGTCTCTAGTCGTTATTGCTTTCCTTTCTCCATGCAGGTACCTGAATTTTGCCATCCCATGGTCACTAGAGCCAAGGCTGCTCCCAGCCTTCACATCTTCAACCACTCCCTTCTGGTTTGTTAGTACAAGGTCCAGCAACACTCCTTTCCTTGTTGGCTCCTCCACCATTTGCATCAAAAATTACTTCCATGATCTGCAGTAACTTCCAGGACTCTGTGTTCCAAGTCGTATTGTCCCTCCAGCAAATCAGCGTGGTTGAAGCTCCCCAGGAGAACAGTGTCTGTGACCATGAGGTTATTGTCATCTGCTCATAGATGCCTCCTTCTGATCCCTTCTGGTGGTCTCATTACCAGGGCACCTACAACAGACACTGTCCCTTAGAACTGTGCCTCAGTTCTTACCCATAAACTCTCAGATCATTAATTTGTCCCTGGGTAGAGCTCAATGTATTCTAGTTGGTCTCTCATGCAAAGAGCAGCTCCATCACCTTGTGGTGATCTTTCTAAAATGTACATAGCCAACCTGACAATATTCCAGTCATGTGAGCTATCCCACCATCTCTCAGTGATGGTCATGGACCTGTGTGCACACACAGATTTGTAGTCCTTGTTTATTGCAGATGTAGTGTGCATTTATTTACAGGCACTTCAGAGAGGTAGTCAATCAAACAGGTGAATGGAAACATCAGAATTCTCAGGGGCTGTCTCATCAGACACACTGTTTTTGGCTCTAAGTCAGGTGCCCACTGTTATGGCAGAGACCTAAAACACTCAGCACTTAGCAGAGGTGCAGGGCTACCTGCAGATTGCAGCACCACTCCTGCATGCCCTTGAACCACATGCCACATACTTTTGATGTGCCACATCCTGTTTGCCCACCCTGTTTGCTGTGCTTTGGCAATACCCCAAAACCATTCAAATCTCTCTTGGATGGTCCTGGCAATGCCACCTCCATGCCTGGCTGTCTCGTAAGAGATACTAGGTCCTGACAGGGCTCTGGTCTGCTGCTTGGGTGTCCCCGAACTTGGAAACCTCCCTGTACTGCTCAGTCTAACAATCATGCCCAGACTTACCCCAGTTGTTGCTGCAGCCATTTCATCAATTGGTCATATTTCAACATAGTTTTTAAACATAGACAAGCACTTCAAACAGCAAATTTATAAGGTTTATGTGATCCTACTGTGACATTATTAGTCTTTATATATATATACTATAAGCAGAAACAGAACTTATCAGAGAATCATAGGATGGTTTGCTTTGGCAGAGACTGCTAGAGGTAATAGGAGGACACTCCAACCAGCCCGTTACTTTTGCTAGCTGTATTGCATAGGGTATGGTCTGCCTAAAAGGAATTTAATGGGAATGTCAGCATTGTTCTTTATCAGGACACAAGCATTACTGCAAAACTAGGAGGTTCCCTAGGCCTGAATGGAACATGGTGGGCAAGGAATACTTACTACAAGCAAGATGCCCACAG
The DNA here is from genome assembly GCF_017590135.1 of Pyrgilauda ruficollis. NCBI lineage: Eukaryota > Metazoa > Chordata > Aves > Passeriformes > Passeridae > Pyrgilauda > Pyrgilauda ruficollis. Next base: position 203,544 of record NW_024515542.1, read on the forward strand.
GTCTGCTTGTTTATAAATAAGCAATATATAGCAGTAAATTCTCAATTGTCAGTTCACAAGCCAGGAGCTCACAACTATGAAATCTTCGTTTAAAATATGTGGTGCTCCAGCTTGCAAATTCATGAATATTTCACGTGCTATACAAACAGAGCAGCAAATAGCAGCAGGGACCTCTGAGGATAGCAAATGCTCTGTAGCTTAAGGAAGCGTGGGAAAAAGCAGGAGGCTTTCACATTTGAGGAGGAAATGAGCCTATCAGTACAAAACACCTTAATTTAAGCTCTTTTCTTCATGTGCTGTCAAGGGGATCGTGCTGGGTTATTTGCTTTAATAAACTCCACCTGGAAGCTCAGTAAAACTGAAATGTGGGTTGTCTTGCATTGGTTACTGTTGTTTCAACAGCTGGTTAATCCAGTTGCAGTTTGATCAATAAGTGGCTATCCCAACAAGAAGGACAAGAAAAGTTTAGAATTTGCCTGTTCATCACGATACACTTAAAAGGACAATTTTTAAATACACAGGCTGGCTGAACAAGGCTGCTTTAAGAAGCATTTGTTGTCAAAACTAGCTGTGATAAAAGAAATATTCCCATTGCTATAATATCAAGTGGAAATACAAGGACAAATTTGTCTGTTAATGCATTTTAAGACAGTGAAACCTCTTAAAGGAGTTGTGGGTACATCGCCAATGGTCATTTTTAGTTCTCTGTTTCTGCATTTCTGTTTTCTATTCCCAGAAATAAAGCATTTCATGTATTTAAACAGTTGTGTATCATGCTTAACGGTCATGTAGACATGAGCTATTCTGTGTGGCAAAGGATCATCAGTTCAGCAAGAATAAATGTTACTAAAAGTGTCCTTTTGCCTACTTTTAAGCATATTCAATAATCTTACTGTCCAGAGGCTACTTGCCAAAACAGTGTGAGATACAAATATTATGAAAAGTATACGTAAATTATATATATGAAATCTGTGAAATATTAAATATTAAAATATGGATTTGTAAGATATGGGAAAGATATGGGAACTGGTACATTATTTTTAAATACATGTTTATAATTTTTAACCTTCCTAAAATGTTATTCTTCTATGCCTTGTAGTAAAATATATTTGGAATAAAATGTGCTTTAAACTGTAAAAACAAATTTGCTTTTTTTAATGTGCAATTTCTTATTGATCTTTCAGTTGCAATTCAATATAACTTGACAACATCACATGTAAAAATCCTTCTGAAAACAAATCCAACTTTTCCTATAAAATTTGTATCCCAGCATAGCACCAATTAGATCAAACATTTTATAGACAATTTTCAATGCACCATTTTTTTTTTACACTCATAAATTTAGAATTTTGTTTTGAATGTTTAAGTAGTAACTTGTATATTGTTGACTAATAATATTTTTCTCTACTAATAACAATATTTTTGTTATATTACTAAGAGTATCTTTGACTATCATAAAAGTCAAAATAAAAATGTAGTTAAATTAATTCTAATTTCTAAATTTGATGGGTTTTTTTTAAGAATAGAAACTGTTCTAACATGATTCTCTAAGTTTTGTTGACCAGACTTTCCACGAAACTGAGCCTTTTCAAAGGTAATAAGAAAACCCATGAACCTCTCAAAGAAACTTCGGTTGTTGTAAGGTAAAGTTTTTCCTGAATAATACAAATATATAAATTAAATGTACGTCAACTTCAAATAAAACTTGAACAACAATGAAAGTGCTGATGGTAACTTTTACATATAGCAGAATTAGTCATCATATTTTGAACACTGTATTAAGATGGAAAATAAGCATATGTGATTTTCTGTAGTAAACTGAATACCAGAATGGAGGAAAATGCAAGTTTGACAGTATGTGCAGGCTGTTCTTTAGCATCTCACCTTTGTCTGGGTTTACCTGGAATCAAAGCTGCTACAGAAAACTCCACGTGTCAAATTTCCTACTGCAGGTGACAGAAATTCTCCATGTGTGCGAATTTAAGAACTTTAACTAATTTCATAAGAATGCCCACAGTCATTTAGGTAAAAGGTAGAAGCATGGATCTTCCCAAAATTTTAGAGCATCAGGCTTGTAAAAGTTGAGGTGGGTAAGAATAGCATTCATAGAATAACATACATAGAGAAGAGCTGAAAAAGCAGGAAAGGACTAATTGCTACTGAATAGGAAAATCCTCAGTTTATTTAAGCAAGGAAAGTTCATTGAACAGAAAACAGCAATCTGAACAAAACATATGAACACATAAGGAAATTGAGAGACTTTCACAATGAGTAGAGAAGCATGCTCTTTCTAGTAGAAATCCCCTGGGCTCCAGTGGCTTAAAGCCAAAAATTTAAAAGACTCACAGTTCAAAACACTTCAATAGCCTACCCAGAATCTCTGCTGTAAAATGTATAGAGGAAAATATCCAAAACTTCAAAACGAGAAAAAATAATTTTCAAAGAAACAAAATAATCAATCAGACAAACAAGCAAAGCCCCAGAAATCTGAAGACTAAAGCAAAGTTAATTGATTTCTATCAAAATATCTAATTTAGGTATGCATTTTTACAAATCTAAAAAGGATAATTCTGCATATTTGCAAGAATATGGCTTTTGGTGGTAAACACATAGGGTATTTAAATAAACCTCACTGGACTGCTGAAAAATACCTAGTGATTTCTTTAACTGAAAACACTTAATCATACTTTAATGTACGAAAAATTCCTATTTTTATCAATCTGTTAAAAGATTTAACATCTGAAAGTTCACATCAAGTTTACTAAAGCTGAAAGTTGCATCTTTATATTCCTCAACAGCTCTTAGAAATATATATATATAAAAAATATATATTTATATATATAAATAGTGAAAAATAGTATCTTTTTTATTATATATATCTTACTTTATTACTTGGTCAATGTCCAGTCTCCTAAAATTCAAAATGAGAAGTTTGGCAAGAAGATAAAACAAAATAGAATGAAAAAAAAAAAAATTGAAAACTACAGTGAGAGGGATCCAAACTGTAGTACAAAATAAGATGCCTAACAAACTACTATAATTTTTTTTTACAGTGCAACACTTTAACATTACAATACTAGCAACAGTCTAAACAAGTAGGAAACACACAATGATAAAAAATGTTAAGCAATAAAGTAATAAAGAATGTAACTACTTTGAAATAAAAAGAAAACCCAAATTGTTTCAAATATGATCTCTAAGAACACAAACTTTGAAGGACTTACACCGTCTGTATCTAATTTCACATTGCCATAGAGTTATGAAATTAGTTTAGTGTCTCTCATCTATTGATACTCATTTCTGACAATTTCACTTCCATTGTCACAAAACCTCAAAACAATACTTTAGTAATAATCCCAATTCAGTCAAGACAAAGCTCAAGAACACAGTTCTGCATGGGTCTTTTAAGTCAGTAATCCATTGCTCTCCCCTCTTCCCTAGCACTTTTAATCTTGGATCAGCAATGGATTCAAAGCAATGGATTCAAAGATCAGAAGTAATTTGTAGCTTATCTTGTAACATGATTTTATTTCGCTTTCTTTAATGAAAATCCAATTAGAAATTCTCTTCTGTTTTCAGTTGGCTTTTAAAATCTGTGTTAATATTATTTCCTATAATGCCAAGGTTAGTGCAAAATACTTGTAAGAGGAGGAGAAATAGCAGACTTGCATTCCATTTTTATCTCAGATATACATACAAAAAGCATGTTTCACTAAAAAGGATGACACCTTGCTGTTTTCTATTTTCTCTTAGAAGCACCTAAAAAGACAGCTCTGAAAGATGTTTTCTGGACACAATTAATTTTGCATCTGGAGACTTTCAAAATACCAGGTAAGTTAAACATCAACTCACCAACTGATAAGAGTAATCAGATCTTTTGGGTAAAAGAGGCAAATCTTCCCTAAAGAGTTAATCTTCACATGAAAATGTGAAAGCAATACATTTTCTGCAGTACTCTATGCAGAAACCCATGAAGAAAAGCTACTTAATTAACACATACAGCTTTCATAACCTGTGATGTGTTCTTTATACCTGTTTTTATGTTTTTCTTAAACTTGGTTCGTTGTTCATCCATATGAAGGTTTCAAAATATTTTTAGAAATAATTAAAGAAGGTTGTTAGTGCACAAAATGTAATTACAAAGGTGTTGAACATCACCTCTCCATAAATCTCCATAGACTAGGTGGCCTATAATCTAGACCTATGACCATGTAGTTAATGTGGCAATGAAAGAAACTTATTTCTTGATTTATAACAAATTAAACAGGAGAATCCCTGAAGGGGAATAGTCAGTGAGAATGGAAAATCTGACCATAAGTAGAAAAGTGTTTAAAATTTTACAAGTTTTTCTTGGTGCTGTAATGTGTAACTGACCATTTTGCAGTTCTTGGCAGGATACAAACTTGCCCAAAAAAAGGTTATTTTCCATGGAATTTTATACAAGGATATTCTGATGCTATAAAAACCAAAAGAGACATAGCAAGCAGGAGAAACTTTCTTAAGGAGCAGCTAATGTAGATTAATAATTAAAAAGGGCAATGAAAATCTAAAAAAAGGTAGCCAAACTGAAACAGATGCTGAAATGGTGCCATTGACCAGAACTCTATACCCCAGACAGAGGGGACCAAAATGCTTCCACAAATGCCCTTACTAAACATGTCTAGTTTTAATATGAGAGACTATGCCTTTCTTTGTAACAAGGATTTTAAATTTTTCTGTTAATTAAAGAAAGAAACTGTTAGCATACTTTCACAGATTTACAATATTAAAGAAATACTGGTTGAAAGTTACATCACGAAGATCCAATCTGCCACTAAATCTAGAACTACCACAGGTTAGTCCAGTATGGCTTCATTCATCTGCATCTTGAATACCTCCAAGGGCAGAGAGGCAAAATCCTCCTGGGCAACTTGAGCTTTGTATTATTTTCTCAGGGAGGAATATTTCTGTTTGTCTATTTTTTTCCACTTAACCAATAGGAGAAGGTGACTATGCTGATTGAGTAAAATTTGTGCTTGGAAGAAGCAAGTGACTCTATGTGCATGGACTGTAAACAGCCATGCTCCATCATATTTCCAAAGCCTGAGGAGAGAGATAACTGGAAGTTCCTCAGGTCAACATTTTGCATTCTTCATCCATGACTTTGGTTTCTGTTTTCATTCAATTCTCAGCACAAAAACCCTCTAAATAAAGGAAAAATATTACTCCAATCAGCATTCCAAGGAGAAAAGAGGAATATAAAATGAAGACACAGTATTTTTATTTCCACAAACTGAGCACTGAACAGCTATATCTGGTCCATCCCCTGAAAACACTGAGGAATAAATTACAAATTTTCCCCTGACATCTTTGTATTTCCCACTGGTGTTTTGTATCTTAGAAGTTAACATACCTTGCATACCTCCTCTATTTCACAGTTTCTACGGCAATTGCTAATTGATATTTATTTAAAGAGCAAATAATTCTCTAAAAGTGCTCTGTAATTAGCTACTCAGTTCTAAGGAGATCTAGAATGGCATTAGATATGTGTTTTCCCTTTGGAAAATTTCTGTATAGTCACTGCTATCCTGCTGATAAAATCTAATTTGCTTTTATAACAAGGTACCCCACCTAGCTGATCAAGGGAAGCCAGTTGATATTTGGATTCAATAAAGCTTTGCGTGCTGTCTCTCACAGTATCCTTACGGATAAAATGTGCAGCATACATCTGGATAAACACATCATGGGACTGGTGAGCAACTGGTTCAGGGGCTGGGCACGAAGGGTTAAAGTGAATGGGGTGACATCAGACTGGTGATCTGTCACCAGTGGGGTTCCACAGGGCGCCATCTTAGCTCTGTGCTCTCCAGCATCTTCACAAATGATTTGAACACAGGACTGGAAGGGATACTAAGCAAGTTCATAGAGGATACAAATATGAGAGCATCTGCTGACTCCCTCAAAGGCAGGGACACCCTGCAGAGAAACCTCAGCAAATCACAGGAATGGGCAATGACCAACCATATGAAAACAGGGCAAAGTGCCATATTCTTCTCCTGGGATGGGGCGACTCTGGATGTATGGACAGACAGACTGGGGAATGAGATGTTGGAAAGCAGCCCCATGGAATGGGACCTGGGGGTCCTGCTCAGTGACAAGTTGAATGTGAGCCAGCAGTGCCCTGGCATCCAGGAGAGCCAAGCGTGTCCTGGAGGGCATCAGGCCCAACATTGCCAACCAGGAAAGGAAGGGGATTGTCCCGCTCTAATGGTGCTGGGGCAGCCTCACCTCGGGTGCTCGGGGCCATTTTGGGCACCACACTGTAAGAAAGATATAAAGCTATTAGAGAGTGGTCCAAAGAAGGGCTATAAGGTTATTGAAGGCCCTTGAGGAGAAGGTGCATAAGGAGTGGCTGAGGTCACTTTGTCTTTTCAGCCTGGGGAAGAGGAGACTGAGGGGAGACCTCATGGCAGTCTGCAACTTCTTTGTGAGGGGAAGAAGAGGGAAAGACACTGATCTCTTCTCTATGATGACCTGTGGCAGAACCTGAGGGAATGACCTACAGTTGTTTCAGGAGAGGATGGATAGAAGGGATATTAGAAAAAGATTCTTCATCTAGAGGGTGTCTGGTCACTGGAACGGGCTCTGCAGGGAAGTGGTCACATCAACAAACTTGACAGAGTTCAAGAAGTGTTTGTACAGTGCTCTCAGGCACATAGTGTGATTCTTGGGGATAGCACTGTGCAGGGCCAGGAGTTGAACTCCATGGTCTTTATGGATCCCTTTCAACTCAGCATATTCTGTGATTCTGTGATTTTGGAATCTAACCCAGTTCTAAGGCCTTACACCTGTGAGCAGCCATGCCCCACTTTTCACATGCAGGCCTACCACAAGCTGAACTGCTACAGTATGGAGTTCAATGTTAGTAAACAGGTTAGACTTTCTGTGAAGAAGCAGAAAAGGTCATTATGGGATGGTTAAGCTAATTTTTTATGAGGGCCACATTTAGATCTAAATTTTCCAAGAGATTGAGAGAAATTCTCAGTTTCCTTAAAATCTAGTGACTGGTGATTTGTAAGTAGTCAGTGTTGCATCCCACCTGGACTTGATCAGAAGTGGGGAACACAGAAGAACAGAGGAAATTCTACTGCATCTGAGTGCATTGTATTATTTACTGAGAAGAAGGACATTTCACTCAGTTGCAATTTTAAGGTAACAAGAGGACATTGCCCTGCAAGAGCTCTTTTCAAGGATTTACAGGCAATTTTCAGATGACTGGCTTTACTAGTCCAGCTTGCTAAAGCATGATGCACAAATATTTGCTATTCACTGAGAACAAAACCTTATGCAATTAAACAGTATTTTTCATTCCTAAATTGTATGCTTATTACAAAAACAAAAACATTTTTATAAAGAGTCACATTACCTGAGAAATTACTGTTACAAATGTATGTGTGAGGAGGTATTTGTCATATTTATGATTTTGGTGTGATGTATTGACTAGATTTGAGGGCTTTTTTATAGTCTGAAAGATTGAGGCAGTATGACTTAATTTATTACTTAATTGTGATAGTTAAATTTGCATAAAATTTTGAACCCTTTAGTAACCCCCTTTCCTGTTACTCAATACTACAAACTACAATATATTAAGGTCCCTTGAAAATAACATTATATTTTAAAAAATGAGAAGTTAGTCAGAATGCAATTTTTTTTTACTGTATTACTCATATAGATCTTTAGTGCATTTAGTGAAAAACTAGTGGTCAGTGATGACATCATAAGAGATTTAAGAGTTCAGAATAGCTTTGTCTCAGTTGTATTGTTTTACACATGAGTAGAAGTGTTTTGTATTTTATAAGTGACAGGATATATTACACTAAAACCACATTATAGTTTTAAAGCAAAGGTGCTATGTATAAAGAAACATATGTTGTTTACCACCTCTCAAATTTCACAGGAAATACAGGTTTGTACTCAGTCTGGTGTAATTATATTTCTGATTTTGACATTATAAAACGGCAAATAATTTTAGTAAATAATCTAAAATTTATGAGGCTGGAGATTTTTTCTTTACCAGAAAACCCCCAAACAATCAAAGAAAACAAAATGAAAATCAAAATATAGTCCATAAAGCTGCCAAACAAAATTATGTCTATCATAATAGCATGGCAACATTTTCATTTTAATTTTGTGGAATTTACTGACAAATCAGGTAAAGAAAATGAAGCACTAGTCTTTCTGAAATTTTAAGAGTGATTCTTTAAAAAAGATCCTCTTAATACAGTACTTGAAGTGTCTTTTGATGAAAGAAAAATACTTGTAATCTTTATTTATTTGATCAATATTTCTTCTGTTCACAGAGGAAAACTTATTACCTATTTCTCTTGATAAAGATAAAAGTACTAGAATTATGGCATTTAGCTTGATGTGTATAATAAAGATGCACCAACAAGGTTGCTTATGCTAAGCAAAAAATAAAAACACAACTAGTATAAGAAGTAAGTTTACTTTAGTCTATATTACTTACAGATCCAATAAATATGATTTGCAGCTTCCTTGTCTGTATAACTGAATCAAGGTATTTGTTATACTTACTGTATTTCAATGATTTGTAAATGTTACACAGTATTTAGAAAAAAACCAACACAAATTTATTAAAAAAATCAAATTTTAATGTGGGAAAACATTATAAATTATTTTCTTCCAGAGCAAAACGATCCAAAGGCATTTTTCAAAGTTACTTTCAAGATAATTTCCTTGTTTTGTAAAATGTCACTGGCAAAAATAACTCTGCTTTTATAATGTAACTCTGGTGAAGTATTTGTAAAACACCATGTAAGCACTCATAAAAGGAAAACGAACTTCCTTAAGTGTTGGTAAAAGAAGAAGATATCATGTAGAGATACAGTGAAGTGCTAGTGTTCATGAACAACAGCAGTGATATTACCTATTTGTTTGTTCTCTTCTACAGCTGAAGATTTTACAGGGTAGGAATGGTTGGCAGATGTTTGGTCCAAGCCAGTTTGGAATGCTAAGGGTTCATCCACATTGAAAATCTGAGAAAATCTCAGCATTGGTATATCTAACAACAGAATATTATCTTCAGGTTTTTGTAAGAACCCTTACAGCATGCGTGTTGTTTCTTAAGTGGAAAATACAGTCTTGGAGAACATCAGAAGTGCAGTAATATCTGGGGCCATTCTAGCAATTTGCAAGAAAACCTTCCAAAACATATAGAGTTTGAAGGATGGCAACACAAGAAGCTTAAAAATTTAATTTGCTCTTGCTGCTTACTTATTGTTTCTCTGCTATTCTACCTGGATAACATTAATTCAGTCTTCTTGGTGATGACAATGCTTTGGGGAAGAGCAATGTGCCAGTTGAATTCCACGCACTGAGGGATTTTCACCCCTTTAGCCAGAACTTTGAAAATAAGTCTCTTATTTCTTATTGATAGCTAATGGTATTTTCACTTTTCTATTCATGCAAGTATATGAAGATGAGTAACATGGATCATATGAAGAAAGTGTCCAGAGCATACCTTGCTTTTAGATGAATACAGATACATGCTTTCTTTGTAGATGGTCAATCCTATTTAAGGATAGTTTGTAATGACAAAACACAAGAAATTAATAACTACAAGGTTAGGACTACCAGTCCTTCAGGGTAAATTTAAAGCACAAAATTGTATGATTGCATGCAAAGGTAGATCAAAATTAGTAAAAGTAGACAAAATAGGCAAAATAAACCTGTATAGATATTAAATAGCTACAGGGGAACCAAAGCCTTTATCTTCATTGCACTCTTGAAACAAATTCACAGAGCATAAAGTGAAGTGCTCTTACCTGAGTGAATCTGGCTGACACTCTTTAGAGGAAATTAATATGTGAGGAAACTAATATCTTGATAAAAGTCTCGTACTTCTAGATGATAAGTTATGCTAAGTAATATCTATACCAACAATTTTCAAATGTTCTAACTCCAGCCTTCTACTCTCTCTTAAGGGAAAACAGAGCCTTCAAGTACACAATACATTTTTCTCATGAAGAAATAATAACTAATAGTATAGAGGACAATACAAAATCAAGTTTAAATGAACATTAAAAGTATATTGAATGTAATTGATTTAAAGATCTTAATGAAAGATTTAATTTAAAAGGTATATTTGATGAATAAAATCTTTAAAAGAAACATTTTTTTCCAGTAGAATTTCATTGGAAGTTTTCTATGTCACACATAGAATGAGACCCATGTACTTTATGATCGCTTTCTGGTGGAGAAAATTGTTTAATAATTTCAGACTTTTTTCACATCCTTTTGTACATACGTGGGAGAACCAGAGAAAGCTATATCGGTTCTTCTGTATCACACATCAAGACAAAATCTTTTGAAAGACAAACATGCTGACCCATATCTGCTCCACACACCATTAAGTGAGTTGACTTCCCTGAAGACTCAAGACTGACTCCCTGCTCAGTCGAGTTAAGACCAGCTCTTATATCCACAAGCATCTGCTAAATTCTGGATGCTGAAACTCACTCTCCTTTTCTGAGTCAGTAAATTATTAATGACTGACACAAAATGCAAGATACCATGAAGAGAGAGTGAAAGAATGCCATAACAGGATGGTCAGTGACTTTGCAGATATAATTTGGTCGAAGGAACTTTCAGCTTGGAGGTTTAAAATCTCCAAACCAACTAAATTAGAAAGGAGCTGCAAAGTAGGTTGTTCATGATCTATAGAATAATGATATAAATGTGATCTAATCCCCATGCCCTTGTTCTGATAAGACTAACAACACTTTATAGAGCATCCTTGGAGCCACAGCTCTCCAAACAAGACAGAAACAGGAAAACCCTATGTATATAACAAATCATTTATATAGAGAACACAGGAGGATGACTGAATGAATTAGCCACAAAAGAAGGACAAGTAGGCATGCTGTGGTTTGACACATTTATTTGAAGAGAAAACAAAGCACCACAGTTAAGGACAGAAATCAAAACAGTCTAATGCAAAGGAGGGAATGAGTGAGCTCATCTAACTGATAAAGCCCTCACATAGGTCAAAACTTAAAAATCAAATAATTGGACAAATGTGCCTACCAGCAGTCCTCAGAGAAGGCAGACAATGGATTTTGCTATTAACTTTAGCATTCTACTTGCTCCATAAAATGTGAATACAGAGTGAAATATAAAGTTCAGCCTCAGCACTGAGAATGAACATGATCTGACAGATAAATCTTCTAATATATCAACCTAACAATATGAACAAATAACTGTCAGGTTTAAAGATCTCTTTGTGCTCACCAATTCTAAAGGTCTCATGTAAATTCAAGGCTTCAGACTTCAAACTTTGCAACACCAAACAATTTTGGCGATGATGGAAGAAAAAGGAATTGGTTGTTCTTCCAACCCAGCTCTAGCCCATAATGATACCATATTTCAAAGGAATCTTTGAATGTGTGTGTCATGCAATGCACATCTGATTAATGTAGTGTGTAATTTTTTTCTCCCTAAAAATCATCCAGCCAGTCATAGACAGGAAAGAACAGAACATGGATAAATAACTTATTTCCATGGAGACTGTTTAGTAGCATGGATATCCTGATTACTATACTCATTTGAGAACAAACAATAAATATACAACTCTCACTATTCTGTTGGTGACTGTGCAGCTCTTCTGTAGCACAAAACACTGATTTAACCAGCCTGGGCCATATTTTTTCCATAGGGATGAGATAATCAGTATTACAGTTTAGTAAAAGACCTTAGACTACAGCAAATAAGTCAAAGGACACCTTTCCCTAATATTTCTACACAGGAAGACACAGAGAAAATACCAGAGGAGGCAAAAAGCCACCCCACAAACAGGTAGAATAGATGAAAATAAGCGTTCTAATCCAGTTTAATTTAAAATAGCCAAAAATTCTGGATTTATCATGTTTTCAGCTACATAGGTCCAACTTGAAAAAAATAAAGCTTTCAACATGCTAGAATTACTTACTTTTGTTTTTCCATCTGTAACCTATTACAGTCTTTCTCTGTGCTACTTACTGAAATACACCTAATAATAAAGAAAAAGAAACACCTTCCTCTTTAACATATTTTCCATGTCATGTGCATTCCTAATCTCTGTTTTTAGAGGCCACTGTGCAAGTCTGATGTCACTTCATAAGGATTATATCTTTCAATCTGCTCCTAGAACAGACAGTTATATGAAAAACCCACCAGATTTCAGGTAAAATAGGGGATGGAAAATCTTCATAGCTCACAAGATCAATTTTGATTTCAACATTTCTGATTAAAACCTCTAAACAGATACTGCAGTAAAGACAGTGGCAGAGATTCGCAATGACAAAGCAAACCCAAAGAGCATATCTTTTAACATGCTAATTTCCACAAGCTCACTTGGTGTACAAGAGTGAAAAATGAGATGGCTCATAGCAATAAGTACCTTAGACAAAGTGTCAAAAATCATGTCTCCTTATAAATCAATTTATGGTATGTTTCTCATTACTAAATTAATTTTACCATTTGTTTTTTGTTTTAGTGTAATGAAGAATAAATTATTTCACAATGTCAGCATCACAAGTGCAGCCTCAACTGAAAACTCATAGAGCTGCCACTAGACAGTCAGTCACTAAATAAATACATTGTTGATTTAACATCTCTACACTTTGTCCTTTGTTAATTTCTTACATTGTAAAAATGTTTTAAAGATTCTGGATTCAGAGTATCCCAGGAACAAAAGAGATTTTGGTTTTGCTATTTAAAGATTTACATAGCTGTCTTTTTGCATCTACCTAAGAACTTCCCAAAACTGCGGATGGATGAATGGGGATGTACTACCACTGCACCTGCTCCCACTGAAAATTACTTTAGCAAGCAAGAGTATTATCACAGACACCCTCAGGTGCTCTCTAGGCAATGCATGCTACTTGCAACTATGGAAGAGTGGACTGAAGAGGCTGTTCAGCTTCTCACCACTATCTTACCAGTACACACTGAAGAGGTACTGTTGCAGAGAAACCTCAAGAATTGGGTTATTAAAACCTTCAAGTTTTCAATCAAAGTTATGCTGTGTCAAACACTTTTATGTATTTTTTTAAAAAAAATCTACCTTGTTATGAAGTATAATAACTTCCTTTTTAAAAAACTCACTCATTGCACCCCAAGAGAATATATGAAATTTTCAGAGAAGCAGCACAGAGCAGCTACCAAGAGAAGGTATCTAGTGAAAATGAACATTGAGGTTCCTGTCTTGGAGTTTTAGTAGTATAAAGCATAGAAACTGCTGCTGAAGAAAATACATTACATTAACTTTGGAACAATTTTTTGTTTAAGACAGCCTACTGTATGCATTTGTATTGTGTTCTGCCATGTGGAGAAATACATAGGACAGAAGTTCAACTGTTCAAATTACTCTTCACTAGGAATATTTTGGCTGAACAATAATTCAAAAGTTTCACAAGAGGATCTACCTCAGGGTAAGGTAAACATGAATGCACTTCACTAGTACTTGCACATCCACAATGGTACACAGACAGCTTACCAAACCAAACAAAATACTGCTTCGGTAGCTGGCTTCAAGATACATATGACTTGGGAGTTTAATGATGTGGGATGTGCCACTTTATTCAGCAAGATAAAAAGGAGGTAACTACTTGAACCAGTTATTTAATACTGTCTCAAGCCTGTTTTTTCTGAAAAAATGATACACTTTTTTTTTAGAACGAAAATTTTTCAAAAGTCAGAAAGGACAACAACATATCAATTTCTCAAAATTTTCTCAAAATTGTCCATGCAGATTAATGAGGTTTTTTTTTTTTTTTGGTGTAAATTTCATACATATGTTGGTTAAAAGCACCATAACAGAAACCAAGAAGAATATATATGCTTCAACCAAACACAAAGTACAGTGGCTAAGAAGGCAGTAGTATTTCATTCTGAGCATTAAATGCATCTGGGTTCCAAAACAGAAGTTTCTAGAACTTCCATTCATGCAAAGTAACTGTTGGAGTGTACAGAAAGGGGAGGTAATCAATAACATCCAGACCAGGAGAATCAGAACTTTAATTTATACATTTTGAATTTAAAGTGGTTTTCCCCCCTTTTTTAATCTCCTTAAATATAAAAAAAAAAAAAATTGAATTGTTTCATATAAAGAAGTTTGAGATAATACAGCATAACAATGACAAGTTATTCATTTGAATGTGAGAACATGGTGCTGGATGTGAATAACTATTCTCAGAGACCTAGTCTTCTGGATGTCTAAGCTGTGTGCCTATTCACAGTCAATGAAGTGTCCAGGAGCACATCAAATAACTGAGAGAGTAGCTGAAGTTTAAAAGACAGAAACTGAAACAAAAATATGGTTTTAGAGTAAGAATAAAACAAGTGGTATTAAGACTGAGAAAATACAACTCAGTCCATCCATCTTTTACTTTTTTTCCCCCCTCTCTAGGATTAAGCTATATTTTATCCACACACAATATATTGTATTATTTTGCTAATTCCTAATTCAAGGAGAGAAACTATTACATTCTTTAACATTGAAAATATGTCCTGGCTGTGAGATTTTTATTTCATCACATTGTATCTACATATATAAAACATGGACTACAGTTACTAGTAATTAATTTAAAATAGACTTGACATAATAATAATAATAATTATAATAATAACAATAGTAATGAAACACCAACTAAGAAGTGTCTGTTGTGTAGCTGTCTTTTATTTGAAAGACTCCTTAAGTCAAGAAAAAATTAAATGTCTTTAAAAAAGCTTTCCAGTCTCCAAACTGCTGTTTTGTAAATTAAACTTTTACTCATGTTATTCTAATGAAGTGACTTCTCAAAATACTTTAAAATTATATTGAATTCATATTTTGAAGTGTATCTAATCTTTTATAGTACCTAAAAGAAAAAAACAATGTAACAGAAGTAAAATAAAAATAAAATGTAAAATATGTGGTTGGGATTTACTTCACTAATCCACTTATGTTAAACATATCTTTTCTGATCAAATCCTATATGTTTTACATGCACCAAAAAATAATTACAGCAACATATTAATAACTCTTAGAGATTTGATATAGGTACTCTGAGGAATAGCATTACAGTCATAACTCCAGTCTTGTTATCTCTGGGAAAAAAATAGATATTGTTACAGCAGTAAAAGTATACCATATGTGTCTAATCAAGAGATGAATTTTAAATAAATCCCTTAAGAGGTCTCAAACATAATGAACTTAATGAAAATTAACACAGTGTGAAACCAAGCCGAAATAGAATGACAGACAGCATAAATCAGTGCTTAGGCTGGAAGTCTTTAAAAGCTTATATTATAATTTTGAAAACAATTATCTTAAGAGGTCTTAACAAAAAAGCAGTAAAGCTATTATAGCCATCCTCTGGAGTGCTCCACTTTACCGTGTTATTAAATTGCTAAAACAAAAATAATGCACTTTGGGCTGGATGACCTTCATATTTGTTAGGATGAACTCTCTCTGTTTTAAAGCAAGGTCCCCAAGGAGGATTCAATTTAGGAGCAAAGAGGTTAAGCAACTTAAACAATATGTTTGAAAAAAATTTCATCAAGGTAAGGATTAATCTTAATTCTGAATGTGCTGCCTTTAATACCAGTCCATAAATTAAACTTTAAATAAGCCACGCCCCTTCCCCTTCCAGTAAGGGAGGGACAAATGCAGAGACTCTGTGTTGAAATAACAATTTGCTGAAAGCACAAAGCAATAGAATAAGGCACACACAATAGTAGCAGCAATACTGATAGCAAAAACATACAAAACCAGAAGATATTTTACCCAAAGAAAAATTGTTTATTTCTGGGAACAAAAAGTCCAAGATGGTGGCCACTTCCCACAGGTCACATCTGTGTGGCTTTCCTCAAATTCTTATGGCAACTGTTCCCACACATTGCTCATGTGGCTGTCAGGACAAAAGCAAGACGGCAGGGGAATTACCGTGGCTAGCACTTTCCACAAGTCAGACTGAAACAATGAAAGAGCATGACAAAGAAACCCCACTAAAGCTCGGCTATATGAGTCAGGCTGCCCCTCTGGACTCAGTTCTGTGCGGGTGGCTGCACCACCCTTTGTACCACTCCACCACGTTGGAGGTTATTCCCATGCATTGCATTGCTGCTGCTTTTTCAACTGTTCTGCAGTGCTCCCTTTGGCTCAGCTCAGATAGGCCCAGCTGAGGTCTCCTGTGCTGGGCTTGATAGGCTTGGTTGGGCTGGGGTCACCCCTACCAGCTCTTAGCCTGCAGCAGTCTCTCTGTTGGTGCTCTCAGTTCCACATCACTATCAATTTGCACCTTTGCTGCTTTCCCCTTCAGCACCATATCCCGCAACCTGGTTTTGGAGAAAACAGGAGGGGAACTGATGGTGGAGGTAGGGGACAGGACCAAAGGGCATGACTTTAACACCTTCCCACTGTAGAGAGAGAAACAAAACAGTGCTGACTTCCATGGAGTGCTTTTATTTTTGTCTGAAAACCATGCCCCCCATCAGTGATTAAGTGTTATAGAATAACAATGTAGATACACACACAGCATGATAAGCCACACCTTCCTCTATGCAACCAAGACATTTTCCACACCTTCTTCTATACTATGCACATTATGCCCAGATCTCATACTTTCCAAATATATACATATACATATATCTACACTTATAACTGTACACAAGCACAGATATTTCACTAATCAATGACTATCCCCCTACCTCAACCTTACATTGTTTTATGGCAAAACCAGCCTTCAGGAGGCCCTGGATAAACTTCTCCCTTTCTCAAAAATGTCTGCTGGACATTGCATTCAGGCAATGATAGTCTCCTGTCACTCTCCACTCTCCAGAGGATCTACACACTGGCCATATGGGACTATTAAAAAATGAGCAAGTCTTGCTGGCTGATCACTGGCTTTTCAGTTCAGGACCCATCTCATGGCTGGGGTTCACAGAGTCCTGGCTGGCGTGGTGTTATCAATGGTGCACTGCTGTGGTAGTGACTGATACCTGCTGTTCTTCAACCCTCAGCAGTCCCAGAGCAGGAGGCTCCTCTGAGAGACCAGGCAAGGTATTCAGCTAACTTTCTCTGTCTCCACAGTAGCTCTCCCAAAAGCCCAACCGTGGCCTTTTGGTGTCCTTGAAATACCCTCTCAGAGGCAATCTCTGCCAAGGAAGCACAGGGCCTCTGGGCCAGTCACAGTGGGGTGTGTTTGCCATTTGTTCCCAGTCAGGGTCACTTCAGCTTCCAGTACAGTCACGTGTTGGGATCCCCCTGTCACCCCAGGAATCCAGATAGATTCTTCCCCTACATATCTTGATGGCATCAAGGTACACTGTGCTCTGGGGTCAACTAAAACCTTATATTCCACACACAATCAGCTAAGAGTGGAGCCAATTCAAGGCCAAGTACTCAGTACTATTTATCTTCTCTCCAACAATATCTAAGAGTGTACGCGTATCCTTTGTTTACTTTTGACTAATTTCTCATTTATAATTTTACTTTCTTTTTCAAAAGTCTCTTGTTGCATTGTGCTAGTAACACAACAAGCTTTTTTAAAAGTGTTTTTCTTAATCTTCCGTTTATTTGCATATATGGATCATTCTATTGGCAGATACAGAACATTGAATATTTAAGGTTTTGAATTTTCCTTTGCAAAAGTCATTAAAGACTTTGCCTGTAATTTGTTTATTCAGACAAAATAAAAATATGAGATTGTTATTAATTTGTTCCTATGCAATTTTCCTAGCTGTGCACGTTCCCTACTAGAATAATTGTATGCATTAAAATGTTTTACCATATGTTAGCAGGCAGCTCCCCCTTTGCTACACTTTAACTTCATTTTAAGCAAATTTTGGCAAATGCAGTGACTACAAATTGCCATGCAAGTTTCTCAAATCCATGCACAAATCAATGACTACCATTTCACACTTAATTATCTTTATAATCTAAAATAGCTGCATTCTGCACAAATATTTAAACTACTCTTTTTGTTGAAGAAGTAAAATATAATACAAAAAGATTTTACTCTTCTACACTGTCAAATGTGGCACCTTTAAAAAGCTCTATAAGGATACATCCACTTAAATTGAATTAGATCAACAAAGAACCCAACATAATACAAGGAAAAAAAATCCAAACTATTTTGGATTCCCTGTACTTGTACATCTAGATCTCCTAGCTGAGATATAATAAACCCACAGAAAATGTATTCTATATCTCTCCTGTTAATTTTATTCTTACTACAGTTATCTCTAAGAAGTGTCTTAAATCAGTCTCAGTACACTGAAATTTATCACTGAATATAGCACTTTAGTGCATGCATCATGGTTTTGGTTTTAAACAGTACTAGCAACAAATATCAGAGTGCATATTCCTTACAGCGCACATTTCTAGTAGACGATGCCACCTCCCAATTAAAAAAACCAACCAAAAAAAACCCAACAAAAGCACCCATCTTCTATTCTAACAATAAAGAATGGATCATATTACATTTTCAGCTACTTTCAGTATAATGTTATCATGTAGAAATCCTATTAAGGCGACCAGTCTTTCTGAGATTTGTCTTATGCTGGGTTTTTGGGGAGCACTGTCTGTATAAAACCTGCTTTTCAAATAAAAAAAAAAAAACAAACCCAGCTTTCTTACCAATATCTAGAACTTAACTGAATGGTGAAGTAAAGTTATATCTAACAGGACTGGGTTTGATTTTTAGTTATTGAACACCTCAACTTCTTTAGTGTTCTCTTCTATATCCCAATGTACCATTTTAGGAAGTAACATACTTAAAAGATTTTAACTGAAACAACTATGCCTAAGAAAACAACAATGTATTCAGAGTGGGATTTAAATATGTTAGACTATTGTCCTTAGAGAGATTTAATCTGTGTAATGCAGGTGCAAAGCATCCTGTCCTTTATTTTACTCCAAAGTTTAAACGTTTCCTCTAGAAACATTATTGTGGCATCAATTTCTAACAAATATGAAGTACCCTACCTTTAAAAAAAATGGATTAATATAAGGCATAATGCTAAAGTATGTGTCAAGTGTAACCTTTATAACTTTGCTTGTCAGGTTTTTCCATTAGAGACCTCATAAGCAGCCCCTGCATATCAGTCACAGTGTACCCTGACAGGTTTAACCTTCCCAAGTGGCTGAATACACCATCTTCACTGCAGCCTATTGACCAAAGCAATAAGCCATTCTGTATAGTGTATTAAAGTCATTTTCCACATGCTACCTCAGCACGACCCATTGTTCATGCTGGCTCCTGCTGACCATGAAAACCTGCACTCCACACTAAATTGCTACACTTTACACCGTTACACCAGTTAAGCAGTAAGCCCCCTACTGAATTGTTTTTTTTCCCTTCATAGTCTAAAAAGCACAGCGATTATCACAAATGCTCAAGATATGATTTTAGACTGCAAATAATAAAAACCAACCCTGCAAATAATTTAAACACTTAAAATATATGCTGACTGCGGAAACTTTATTTTTGTTATAACTCACCAATCCTTTGTTCATAGATATCTAAGGGTGGCAGGCCATCTGCGCAAGCCTGAGCAGCCCTGGGCACTCTGTGTCAAAGGTTGCATTTCAGCCCCATGAAATTCACGCCATTTCTGCTGAAATCAGCTTTGTTGCTAGACCCTGTGACAAATTACTCCAATCTAGGTTGAATGCCCTTGACTTGACCCTGGCCAGTGAAAACAATAGGGCAGACTTAGCCAGTGGAAAAGATGTTCTGCACTAATGAACCCAGCGGTGGCCACAGGTCAGTAAAAAAAGAGGGGATAATGTTCAATCTTTTCAGGTGCACATTTATAATGAGAGAAGCACACAATCCCTTTCAGGATGGAGCACATATAACAAAGAAAGTATTTGTACACTCATCAAGGCTAATGGACCCTGAGGGTACTATAGGAATATGTTTTTAATTTAATCTTTATTGAATGACCTTACACACTTCATTTTCTCTGCACGGCACCATGAAATGGACACGGTCTCACGAAGTTCAGTGTCGAAAACAGATGAATATATAAATGACCATTGCCTGCTGGGTATGCAGATTAATTTTTTTCCCTTATTTTCACCTTTGTCCACCCTGCTGCTTGCTCCTAACACAATTTCTTATGGTAATATTTCTGCTATAAATACTTTTTTTAGCTGCCTACAGTTATTGTACCATTTTCAGCATGGGATACTGAGAAGAGAAAGGGTGTCTGGTACATATTTAAAGAATTTTTCATCACATCTTGTTCCTCTTTCTACTGAGGGAGAGGAGTCCTTCCCCTGCTTCAACATGGGGTTCTTCCCACAGGAGGCTGTTCTTCATGAACTTCTTCAATGTGAATCCATCCCATGGGGAAACAGTCCTGAAACTGCTGCAGCATGGATCACTCTTGCACAGGGTGTGGAACTTCAAGGACAGGCTGCTCCAGTGTGGGGTCCCCTCTCCACAGGCCTCCCACAGGGTCAGAGCTTTCTCTCAGGCATCCTCCTCCTCCAGTGTGGGACTCCGTCATGGGCTGCAGGTGGATCTCTGCACCCCCACAGATCTCCATGGACTGCAGAGGCACAGCTGCCCCACCATGGTCTTCACCGTGGACTGCAGAGGAATCCCAGCTTGGGCACCTTGAGCACATTCTTGCCCTCCTTCTCCAAAGACCTTGGTGTCTCCAGTAGTTCCTCTCACATATTCTCACCCTGCAATTTCTGGCTACGCAATCTGTGTAATAACATTTTTTTCTGCTTCTTAAATCTATTATCACAGAGGCATTACCCTAGTTTCTAATGAGCCTGGCCTTGACCAGTAACACATCCTTCTTTGGAGCTGGGGATTGTCTCTGCTGGACATGAAGAAAGCCTCTGGCAACTGCTCACAGAAACCACCCTTGTAGCGCTGCCACCTACCAGAGCCTGGCCATACAAACCCAAGAAAAAATATGACTTTTTCCTAGCATCTCTTCTTAAGGTGTCCTGTTCTTACAAAGGGAAGACTCTTATCTCTCAGTGATTCCTTCTGGTGCATAACACAGACATACTTTGGCATTTTTAAATGAATGTCTGTGAATGCAATTGCACCAGACCCTACAGAACTTCTTCCTATACTCTGTTAATAATTTTGTTGCAATGCTGTACCCTGCTGTGCTCCATTGCAATCTAGTTTGAATTCAAACATAAATCAAGTTCATGCAAACTTCTGAAATTCATTGGAGGCCACTCCTACAACCTAAGAATCACTTTTCCTATTATTACTAACATATGAAGGGGGAGAAACCTTGTCATAAACTGAAGCATGCCCTGAAAAAGCCTTCCGTAAATTCAAAACACACTAGTCAAAACAAGTTGCATTGAAACTTGCAGATTATACTGGGATTATAGCTTAATTTTCCTTTAAAAAAGTTTAACTGGTATTGCAAGGTGGTGAGAAAAAATACTAGATATTCTTATGCAATTTCAAGACCCAAATCCTCCAAAAAAACTGCTCTCAATACAACCCTGTATGATAATTTTTTGCGAAAAAACCATCTAATATAAAAGCTACCTGAGGTCCTGCTCAGAAAACTACACTGCCATATGCAATCAAAGGTGTTCTACTTGCAAAAGAATGGACAAATATAGGCCAGTAAAATCTGGTTGCTTACAAAAATTAACATCTGCATTTCCTCTCCCCTTTTCAATAAAGGAAGGAGATGTCTGGAAGTCTCAGTTAAAAAGATTGATTACTTATCATTTTACAGTAATGCCTAAGGCAAGTCTCCAGGCAAGTGTCATTTTTTAAGTACTCTGTGAACACATTGGTACAAAAGACAGTTCATACCTTGAAGGACTTACAGACTGAAGGAACAAGAAAAATATCTAGGAAAAAAAATGCAAAAGTAGAGCTAGATGAAGGGACTTACTCAAAGCAACCCAATAGACTAATAATATTAATAGAATATAAATTTCAGCAGGACCAGGGCAATGATCATCCCCCCTGCACTCAGTACTGGAGCAGCTGCACCTTGAACACTGGCTTCAGTTTTGGGCTTCTTATGGCAACAGAGACATTGAGCTACTGGAGCAGGTCCAAAAAAGGGTAATGGAGCTGGGGAAAGGTCTGGATCACAAGCATGACCATGTGCAGGTGAGGGAGCTGACGGTGTTTAGTCTGGAGAACAGCAGGCTCAGAAGAGATCTTTTCAGTCTTTACAGCTACCTAAAAAGAGATTGTAGCCAGGGGGAGGTCAGTCTCTTCTCCCAGGGAACAAGGGAGAATGGCCTTAAGTGGGAGGTTTAGATTGGATGTTGGGAAAAATTTCTTCATGCAAAGGATTGGCATACTTCAGAACTGGGTGCCCTGGGAAGTGGTGGGATCATTGTCACTGGAGGTATTTAAAAGATGTATAGATAGGGCACCTGGGACATGGGTTAGTGGTGAGCTAGGCAGTGCTGGGTTAATGGTCAGACCTGATGAACTTAAAATTTTTTCCATCCCATATGATTCTCTGATTCTATCTAAAATACTGGCATAGTTTAACGATGTTTTTTAATGTTTACAGTTCTATATTTTCTTACAGCAAACCTGGTAAGACACAGGTATATCATGGTACAGTACAAATGTCCAGCCATATTTAAAGGATGTACACAGAACTATTCCATAGATTCTCGGCTTGTTTCAGCTACAGGATTGACTAATTTGGGTATCTAATAAAATGTAGCTACATAATTCCCGAAGAACAAGGAGTATCACAAATGACATGAGGGTTTTCAGACTAATGTACACAAGAAAAGAGAATGAAGGAAAAACTTAGACGTCTAATTGAAGAGGCTGTAAACCAGAGGGTAGCAGTGAAACTGAAATGGAGGACAATTGTATAGATCTGATTAGAAAATATTTTTTTATTTGGAGTTCTCATGTATTATTGGATTGCTCATAAAATCAGACTATAAACCTATATAGGAATTGGATTTTGCATTTGTTTAGGTACATAATCCAAATGATCTCTCAGTGCTCAAGAAGAAAACAGGATCTTCACTTTTGCATAATACACAGTGTTTATGATGGTCCCTTAAATAATCAGAAGAATTTACACAACTACAGTAAGAATTTTAACACTGAGGAAAAGGTCATTGGAGTAGAGATAAATCTGGTTCTTGTGTGTAGAAATGGTAATTAAAGCTATGAAAACAGATGAGGTTATTGAGAAGAACATATCAAAGGTAGCAAATCAACATGGCCACACAACCTCCCTGACCTCCCTTCAATGCTAAGCAAGTTGCTGCAGAAATCAATGATTTCAGAGTTCCGTAGTCCCACCAAAGCATATGGCTTATGAAAAAAAAGAAGTTTTACTGTTTCCACACTCACACTACCAAATACTAACCCCCACCCTGATAAAAAAGAAGGACCAAATGGCAGGAATATTACATTAAGCCCAGTGCAAAAATATTAATTAGAGAAACTTGCAGAAAAGTGAAGACACAAAAGCAGACCTTTGACCTACTCTTAAAGCATTGCCAAAACTATAGCAGTGCTCTGGAGCAACAAAGAAAGGATTTGTAGATTAAGATGATGAAGTGCCTTAGCAGATGAGCATCAGAGCCAAAAAAAGGGCAATTTTGTTTGGCATGGAATTGCTTTTAGAAGTAACTGTCCAAAACAAGGTTTAATGTACAGTAAATATACTTAACATTCTTTGATACAATAAGAAATTCAAATTTTCCTGTTACTTTGCTATGCAGTTTGATTTTGTCTTCATTCACAATACACAGATTACAGTGCTGTGACAGCATGAGTCAAACTTGTCTATGCCTGAGTCTTAGAAGCTCACAGTATGTTACTATTAAATTGCATGGATGGCAATTAAGCCTATTATTTCTGCAGTTAAATGGTGTATTTGAGTATGTGGACTCTGACTGAAATTGTGTGACTTTTTCAATACAAAACAAAACCAAAGACTCATTTATTGGCCATTCCTCTATATGTGCTTGCTTAGTTTTTGTTCAGTTTTGTAATATTTTTTTACCTTCCTGAGTAAATGAGGATTCACAGTCTATGAAGCAAGAAAAGATTCAGTTCAAGTTAAGATGTTGGTCATGGTCAGATAAGAGATGCCTGGTGCATGCATTTATTTTACAGTCCTGAGAACATAATTGATTTCGACTCATGTACATACAAAGACATAAATAGATATGAGAATATTAGAAGGGAATATAAGTCAGATACCTAATTCATAATTGGCTTTCAACAAAATTTGATCATCTCTTTCTCTTTATTTCCCTTAAATTTATGATTGCATTTTCTGACCAACTGAAATATCATTCCTTTTCCCATCATGGATGGGCAGTTCCTACCACTTACTTTCAGTTCTATATGAAGTAGAGTAAAAACCAGTCACTGGTGCTGCAGGATTTTTTTTTTCATTCACATTAGTGGAAGAATCATTCAAATATAGGATAACTAATCATAAGTAGGCATCAGCATTACCAAAGCTTGGAGATAATATTGGAAATTTCGAGTCACTGAAATTTTTCAGTGCTTTTGATGATAATTTAATTTTTTATTTATAATTACCTGATTTTATTTTGAAATATAATGATGAATTTTAATTAATATGCCTAAACTTTACATGCTAACTTTATACTTCTTTGCATAATCGTTATTTTCCCCATTAAAAAAAAAAAAAAGGCAGAATAAGAAAAGAAAAAAAACTAAGGGAAAAAAGGCAAACTATATCTATTAAATCTTCCCAAGGTCAGTGCCCTGTGTCTTTTTCTGCTTCTCAACAAAGTACTCATTTTTCTAAGCTTCCTGTCAGTGTGCCATGATATCCTTCACATCTGCCTGTGCCTTTGCTTTTATTAACAGAAAATACAGCCATAGCTTTAGTGTCATGTGTACTATAAAGACAGGATTTTCAAGAGATTTGACAACTCTCATATTTTCTGAAGTATTCTCTATGTAACACAGAAACCGTTTATTACTCCTAAGTAGTGACTGTCTCTCCAGCTTGAATAATGAAGTCCTCTAGGTCAGTATTTTCTACAAGGATGCATTTAAGGAAGAATTCCTCTGCAGTCCAGCACTAAAACAATGGGTGTCATAATAGAAATCTATGTGCTATCAATCTTAGATGCCACTATAATCAATCTAATTCTTTGAGCAATGAAAATACAATATGTTATTGTGTTAAACTAAGAATTTTCTTTTTCCAAAATGTCTATAAAAAACATAATAAAATTATTTATAAGGTCCAGCTCTGCTGTGCGAGGCAGGATAAGTTAAACCTTCTATGAACAGTTCTTTCAGCTGCAGGAGATTTACATTTGCTACCTGTAAAACAAATTTCCACATAGTGCAGGAACATAGTTTTTAAGAATTATACAGTACCCAAACAAAACATTAAGTCCTTTCAGTGCTTCATGGTATTTTTTCTACAAAAAATCCCAAATTTACCACATTTTAAAAAATTACTCATCATTAACTAACATACAAAAGGTTTTTATTTCTATCCTGAAATGGCACAGTTCTTGAAATAAGAGCCTTTATTCGGTCATTTTCACAAAATTATGTAATACAAAATATGAGAGAAAGCTTCCATACAAATAATTAGAAAATAACTAGTGCAATTTTAACAGAAGAATCTGTAAGCAATACCCAACATAGACATTGAATCAGAAATACACCAACCTTGCAGACATTAAAATAATGAATAATCTTATGAATAATCCTACAAAATTCAATTATGCATATACTTAAGGGGTTTTTTTCATCTTGGACGATACAGAGATTTTTAATATCAGTTGTTAGTCAAACATGTTTGATATACTTGGTATGTTTCAGATCACTTTATGATAGTAACATAAATCCTCTACTAATGCAGAACAGAAAACAAAAATTTGATCACAATCCCTTAGCTTTTTGTTTGTATGCTATTTGGACTTGTTCTTAATCAGTGTTAAAGAAAACCAAAATGTACAATAATAGTTAATCGTAAGATGGATTCCAAGGTCAAAATTAAATTTATAAGTCTGAATTGAAGTCAACGCTACTGTTTCTAGTTTAAATTATATGGAAAAGTGTCAAAGGAGTGCTAAAATCAAACAATAATTAAAACAGTTTTGAAACAAAAGTAGTGGATGAATCATACTGAAATTGCATCTGAAAACATCATTTGCATACTTTTTAAGTCTAAGCCTGATATAATTGCACAGCATTCTCTGCTGCATGATTCATATTCAGGAGCCAGATTGTCCTCCCAGTGCAACAGAAATGTGTTCTTCAATTATTGTCAGGCTGTAAACAGGACTGGAGGAAAAAAGTATGCATGGCATAGGAGGAGAACTGAGAACAGAGGTGAGAGGTGCTGGTCATTGGGTTCCTCTTGCAAGATCCTCTTCAACTAAACCACTTCCGACCACAGTGTAAAGCTGTTCCAGTATCCCAGAGAATAAAGATTTGTTCTATTTGCTTGTAGCTTCTACTGATAGAATAGCTAAAGACTCATAGCAAACTTTCAGTTTCTGGCACTCCTTACACTTCTTCCTTGACGTTTCTTTTTAGTCATATTCTTCCCCAAGCAGACCCATTCAGGGCTAAACTCTTAGCATCACTAATATTAAATATACCACAGCTACATGTGAAAAACTAGTGCTCTTCTGAGTAACTATGCAGAGGAGCTGCTCTTCCTCCCTTCTCAGAGTCAGAAGAAGCATTCACCAATACTAAGGTCAAGAAAAAAAAATCCTTGCATTAGCTTATTTTTTTATCTTTAAAGTGCTTTACAAACCTAACTAATCTCCCCAGCACCTCACTGAAGTCACTTGTGCTGCACAGATGTGCAAATTGACCCCTGGAACTTGAGGGACTCACTTAGAAGTACAGAATAAATATGTCTCTTAATCAGAGTTGGATTTCAGGAGCCTCCTGCTTGAGCCTCTGTTCCTATTTTGATGTCTTTCAGTATGAATAAATTATAGGTTTTCAAGAATAAATGTGAGAGTGAATAAATAAGTTATAGGGAGACACAACCATAGGCCAGTCCTGATTCACCCCCAAGGCTTGATCATTTCTACATAGTACACTTTCAAGAGTCTTAGTATCTCTGAACAAGTGTGGTTTTAAATGTACACTATTCAGAAAATTCAGGTTCTCCTTAGGACTGTGCAAAATATCCTTTTGCCAATTGACTCTAGAATCAATTTAATTTGGAGGCATGGGGTGTTTTCTCTATTTTCTGTTTCTGAAGGAATTACCTCTACAGAAGATTAGGCTTCCAGAAACTGCATGTGTAAATTGTTTTGAAATGCGGAGCAAATGAACATAAGTGCACTGGGCTCCTACATTGTTGAATACATACTCATTCTACAGGAAATTCAAGTGGTTAAAACAGTAGCCTTTGCCTGGTTGACATTCTTGTTCATCTAACAATAATCAAGTGCACTGAGATGACTGCAAAGCTAAAGGCTGAAAAATAAACACAGAAACAGTCTGCCTGCTCCCTAACATAGAAACACACAAACATTTTGTAAATAACTTCAGATTACTTTTTTTTTTCTTCACAGCACAGATGTCCTAGCAAAACAGCTCCAGATTCTGCTATGTTTTCCAGTTCTTCAGTGGCCTCTTTTGACAGACACAGGAAATATTTTCTCTTCTCAAAGAACAGATCTTTGGGTGGACATAAAAAATTTTCTTTCTCTGATGAAAGTCATCCAAATACCCACAAATCCATCAGATAATGTTGTGATTTGCTTTTGTGAAATACAGGTTAGAAATCTGTACTTTTCTGTCACTTTGTCAGTTCCAGAAATTTGAATTTACATGCATAGTTTAT
The DNA here is from genome assembly GCF_017590135.1 of Pyrgilauda ruficollis. Lineage (NCBI taxonomy): Eukaryota > Metazoa > Chordata > Aves > Passeriformes > Passeridae > Pyrgilauda > Pyrgilauda ruficollis. The sequence continues at coordinate 231,378 of NW_024515542.1, forward strand.
AATTGTTTGGTCAAAAATTATCATCTCCCTTACTCATAACAAGTGGGGTACAGTGGGCCACTGACTGTTCAGACAAGAGGTACAAAAGGGACCCTGACTCAGAGGTTGCTAAAACACTCAAAGCAACAATAAAAATATCAGACAAAAATTTACAAATTGGAATGACCATTATTACTTATAGGAAATTTTGTTGAAACTACTATATAAATTACTTCAAATCAAAGACTCCATGAAGTACATTTCCTGCTGCCTGATTCCTGAGGGAGAAAAATTCACATGGAGTTAATTTTATTTATTTATAAAGCACCATATAACTATAACATAGTGTCTAAAATGAGATGGTGTTCTTTTTTCGGTCTTCAAAATGATAGTTTCCAAGAGCTGTAAGACCCTAAACATTTCACAAAAGAGTGTAATACTATTTTGAGAAGACCCAGAAAAAACCCAGAAGATTGATTCAAAACTGTTGTAAAAGCACCTACCATTTTCTAACCACAAATATTAAAATGCAGTAGATAACATAACCAGTCTCTCAGGTTCTTTCATGAGGAGGGAAATGAGAATATTCTGGTATCATAGTAGGTTAGGATGATGATGACAACCTTATTAGTACAAGAACTAGGAAAAAAACCCTTTTTGTCTAAATATCATACTGTTTTCTAAACTATAGTACAAACAGTATAGTTTAAATAACAGGGGAAAAGAAACAAATAGAGTGGGTATTTAATTTTTCTCCATGCACTTTGCCAGACTACCCCTCTGCCTGGGGTCAGTGTTACATTTTGTTTTCCATATCAAAGGCAATGTTTTTAAAGAGATTTTACCCTTTAGGACCAAGACAAACTTTGGAGCATCTCCTGGTGGATGCAGGTAATATCTCTGGCTTGCTCTAGCCTGCCTATTCACATTCCATGTGTTATCTTTGATGGAAAACAGAAAAAAGGGCACTAGCCCACAGAACTACTCTGCTCTTTTTATGTTAGATTGAGCAATTGTGCATCCATAGGTAACAGAGCAAAAGGACATCCTCAAGGTACTTCTCACTTATGTGTCCTCTTTGCTCAAAGATCTTTATTTTTTTCTTTCATCATCATCAATATTAAGATCAGATTGTGACCTTTTTAAAACTAGTTCAATGTGGAAGAGTCCCACTCTCTTCATTTCATGGCTTGCCTTCCTACTTGCCATCATTTTCTAATACTTCAAATTGTTCTATAATATTATAAATATTTTAAACAGAAGGTTAGATCTAACATGTATAATTTCAGCGTCTGGCCTTCATTAATAAATACTGTGATCCTTTATATAAAATTTCATCTACAATAAAATTTAGTCTAAGCAAAATATATGTCACTGTGTAGTTCTAAATTACAACTGGTAGTAATTAGAAACTGAAGCAAGAATAGAGGACATAATCATGTAAGAATATCTCCATTGCCTCAAGATATGTAAAAGCAACTAATATGTCAACCTGGCTCTTGTAAATGCGCTAGCTACAGCTCTTTTCATTACACCCTCATATGACCTAATTTTGTCACAGGCCTTTTGGAACAGACACTGTTAGCTCAGCTCACAATACTTTGCAATTCAGTACATAATATTTTTTCTAAACAGGAAGAAAGGAAAGAAGAATGCATATTAGAGGAAGTAGTTAGTCAGCTGCTTGCAGTGTTCACTTCCAATGAATAACAGAATAAATTCCTGCTATTGCATATTATTTGTAGTCAGATAAGTGCTGAAGAAATAGCTGAATTAGAACAGAGATCACAAGCTCTTATAATTTAAATATTATGTATATTAATATTATATATTATTAATCTTACATTCTATGTGTGTTTGAAACTGCTTGCAATGGAAGGAATTGTAACTTGGCTCAGTCAAGATGTACTGGGTACAAAAATCCAAAGAGAAAAGCTTGAATGTAATCAATGATATGTTTTACACTCTTGTTTATTTTCCTTTTTTCCTCTGTCAGGAGTCAGTGTGATTTTTGGAATACAATAACTGATTTTCAGATAAATGGTTTAGTAATCTAAATGATGAACTGAGTATTTCAGTAATCATCTTGTTAATGAACAATATCTTGCTTGTTGTGAAGTTATAATTTGTGGGACCAGGACAAGGCTGAGTGCTGAGACTACCACAACTGCCCAGTCTGACACAATGAAACCCCAATATGCTCCCCACCTGAGTACTGCCAGTCCAAACCGAGCAGCAGTCTCATCTTTTGTCAAGAAATAGCCAGAGTTGGGAAAGAGATTCCTTCTCTTTGGCTTTTTAATTACTTACTGTATATGACTCAAAATGTTCCTAGGATTCTTAAGTACTGTTTTATTGTCTTCTCTGTTTGCTGGAGTTATATAGTGAGAGATTTAGAAGAGACAGAAAAAAGATGAATGAAACTTTATGGGCTTTCTAGCTTTATCTTTTAAATATTTTTTGACAGATTTAGTTTTGATTTTCTTCTTATTTGACCTTAAAAATGAGAATTTTTAAAAATCCTTTAAAAAAAAAACAAAAACAAAAAACAAAAAAAAAAAAAAAAAAAAAAAAAAAAAAAAAAAAAAAACCAAAAAAAAAAAAAACAAAAAAAAAAAACAAAACAAAAAAAAAAACAAAAACGAATACATGCACTGAACTTGCATCCAGCAGAGTCCTGGTCTCTTGTGGATCTCTACTCATTTTTACTAGAGCAGAGTTGGAACATACCTGAACAGAGGAAATGGGGAAGTGCAGCTACAAGATCGTATCCAGGGAGGCCACAACCCAACAGCGGGGGAAACAGACGAGACAAGTCTCTTCGTTGTTTAGAAACAGAGCCCATTGTATGCCCCCCATCCCGTGCCGGGGGAGGCAGGGGCAGGAGGTGGAGGCCCGGGAGCCTGAGCAGAGCCCCAGAGAGCTGAGAGACAGAGACCCGAGGCCGGGGTTTTACCCGGAGTCCCATGGCAGGAGTCTTAAACTCAGATTACAGCCTCCTTAGAACAGGAAAACCCCACAGGGAAGAAGTATCTTTAGTAGTCTTTTATTGCTTAAAAGAATATAATTATTTGGTAAATTCATTAAATAAAAATGACCATGAAATCTATATAGAATTTCTTTTAAAAATCAGTATACACATTCTAAACCCTAGCAGCTGAACACACACAAAACTTATACTTACAATTTTCAGTATTTCCTTAGACTTCCAACTTTTCCAAATAGTATTTTAGTAAATCACGGCAAATGATAGAGGCAAACTTTACACAAGAAATAAACTATTTATCTGAATATGCTATAATAATAGGAATAATTATATGAATCCTATGAAATGTAATAAACTAACATTATTGACTAAGGAAAAATATTTTTCCTTAAGAATAATCTTCTAATTTTTTTTTCATTGAACTCTTAATGGTGAAAATGAACATAGGAATTTCAGAGTAAGAAATAAATAGGGAACTATGACAATTTTGGAAATCAATTCTCAGCATTCCACATAATAATTTTTCTAAGTAGCTTTTATTGAGGACTAGCTACCTCACAAACATCCCTATCACACATTAGACTGAATTTTTAGCTGTATGTTTAGAAAAATTTGAAACATTTGATTGCATGTATTACAATGTAAATGCCTTTTAAATTATTGGATCAGGTTCTTCCATTCAAAAAAGTAACTGCAGTGGAGAAGTTATAAAATAGTGATTATTTTATTTAAGTTACCTAATGCTTGCATTGTAACAAGCTACCAGCTTTTAATAATAATATTTTATTTTACCTACATTATTGAGACTGACATCCTCCATGATTTTCAGTGTTTTAAGACATCTTTCAAAGCACTTGGAAAAGATGTAGTCCTCTTTTAGCCATCAGGCAAATGTTGGTAGCTTCACCAGGGGCACCACTGCTGTTTTCAAAATATTTTGAAGGTATTCAGTAATTTGCTTTGAGAGTAAAGTTTAATGTTTAGATAAAAATTTAGATAAAAGGGAAATAGTTTTGGGGGTTATTTTCTTTAGAATTTGTGTTTATTTATAAAATCTACCTTGTTGTTTTCATATACAAAATGCAAACTTGCATCTAATGATATTAACTGTTCCACCCTTACAGGTGGAATATATAGTGTGTATATGTATAAAGATAGGAGGTACCTGAAACCATATAGGGCCATATAGAAACCTCTAGATCATATGGAAGGCTCTTCAGGACTACATCCCAATAACCAAGCTCTTGGTACTCAAATAGTTAAATGAGAGACATGTTCAACATCTAAAAAGAAAAGAATTGAGTATATGCACAAGCGTGGCGTAGGCAAGTGTTTTCATCACTAGCTTTTTATGAAAAGAGTGATAAATCCCTGGATCATTTAAGACAGAAAACATTTATAGCTTCATATTATGAAGAGACTGCTTCATCTGTACATTAACTGTATTTATATGTACATTATGTATGCAGATAACTGTTGGAAAAAGCACAAGGGGAGAGTAGCACCTTTTATCTTACTCATGTTAATGCACTACCCCCATCCAAAACAGGACGTTAGAGCCTAAATTTGCACCCTGAAAGTGGTTAACCAGGGTTAAGTGAGTCCATCTCCACTACTACTCGTGAGATTTCAGGTAACATCTCTTGGCAATCCCCCAACACCTTTACAAAAACTCATTAGCAGAACATGGGTTAATGCTTATAGATATATTTCTGACCAGACTTCAGTGTTTTGCTCTCTGATTTGCTGATTTTTCCTTATGCTTTATTCACTTTGCAGTGATCACCATGCAGTCTTGCATTGCTGCATTAGGCTGACAATTGTGACAAGGTTGCACAAGGTTGACAATTGTGCTTCCACCTGGCCTGCAGCAGCATAATTTTGAAAGGTTTTGCAATCCTGGGAAGGACTCCTGAGACGAAGTACTCTCTGCTTCTGTCTTTTGCTTGTTTTACCTGCTAACACTACTCACTAAAACATGTTTCATCATTACTGAAACTGACGATACACACTTCATAAAGTAGCTTTTAACTCAGGAGAAACCTTCACCTCTCACGTACTTTTGAACTTTAGATTAGGCTTCTGGGTGTTGCAGGACCATACTAAGTACATATATATACTATATATACATATATACTATACAGTATATATGTGTGTGTGTATATATATATATATACTATAGCATATACATATATGCTCACAGCACAGGAGTAACATATTTTTGTATCTGTCAATCTATAAATGGAATATAATCTACAGTCACAATATTTAAAACACAAGAACTACATTTAAAAGAACAGAAATAAAATATAAATCACATTACAAGTTATATTTACATGACCAGAGATATGGTCAGTTTTCTTACATGCTACTTAGTTGGCATAATTTAAACATTTATACAACGTAGTCCTAGGATTCATTTAAAATATAACCCTATCCTAGGTTCATTTCCCCAGCTTGTGGAAATGCACCAAAAGCTGCCACATGGCCTTTGCCCTTGTATTCGGAGTAGATAAAGGATATCTTCTCATTGCCTCTAAAAGATAACTAAATCGGAAGCACAATTTCAACATAAAGATTGAATGTCAGGAAAGATTTTTGAGCTTTTTAAAGCTACTTTGTGAAAGAGCTGTTTACTGTCTCTTATTACCAATTATCTTCATTCTTTACTTAACTGTAAACAGATTTTAAAAGTTACTGGAGTGGAAATGTTCGTTACCACCTGCTGCAGCAGTTGTTCTAACTGCATTTATCTTTGTACATGCTTTCTATCTAAATACTAATAAGTGCATAAACTACAGCAGGGTACATATCTTTTTGCTTGCTCTAAAGAGAGACTAGACAATGCAAGACAAATTTGGACTATATAGAAAATATAGAAGACTATATAGAAGTCTCATAGCGAATACTCACTAAATTAAAAAAAAAAAAAAAAAAGAAAAAGAAAATCTTTCTATAACCTGAAAGCAGACACAGATATGTCCCTAAAAGTGGAGTCATCTAAACATGGCAGTTTTACACCAGACAATATCATCTCTGTGGCATACAGGTTTTTTTAAGAATATGGGCAAGTTTTATTTACCAGGCCATTCCATATCCATCTTATCCTCCTTTTCTTCCTATCTAAAAGGTTTAAATTTCTCTGTTTTGTATAAACCTTGTCTATTTCTGATTTGGTGTTAGTAATTGTAATTGATGAAGACTGATTTTATTTGAATTTCACTGTCCATTATAAAAGGCATTTAGGTGAGTATGGAACACCAGTGAATCAAGTCCACAAAACTTCCAGCAGCTTTTTTATGTTCAGATAAATCAGTGGGAAAGGAGAAGAATAGAATGGAGGAGGAAAAGAAATGGTACTTACTATGATTCTTGCTATGTCATTAAGTCATTACAGCAAGAAGAGGAGCTGGAGGGTCACCATATTGATAATATGATGGGAGAAAATAGGAGATTATATCCTTACTTCATTAGTAATGTTATAAAATATAGCCCTTTTTCTGGAAACAAATTCTTAAGAACAAAGCACAGTTGTCTTAGGAACTAAAGCATATTTTTATATAAATTTTCTAGTAAATTATTTGAAACATAGCTAAATTTGATTGCCTTAAGTAGTTTCTTAATCTCTGTATTCAATTAATAAGGAATCAGGAAAATAATTAAAACTGAATTCAATTTTAATGTAACAGATGTCTGACTAAGCAGGTCACTTAGAAGATTTAAAATATTTATGCAGTAGTAGCAAATAGCTTATTGTACATGAAAACATAAAGAAATATAAGCTTCAGTTGACACACATATAGTAAGCAGACCATTAGGAGTTAACAGCTGTAGGCTAGGTCTAATTCAGTATTAGATTCACACATCTTAGCTTTTTCTTTTTCCAGAATCAATATCTGCAAATAATAAATGAGATCCCAAAGGGTTGTGTTAAGCTTCAACTGCCACAGAGTAACTCTGCAATTGGTCATTGACTCAATAATGCAGGTGAGCTTCACACTGTAGAACATCTTTAGCACACTATAATAGAAAATTAATAGCATTCAAATCAGCAGCAGGGTTACCCTAAGGATTACATAATAGCTTGGGTTAGAACAATCACCTAGCTCCAAGATGTGTAAAATGTCATAAAACTAGAAAGATATAGAATAGCTCCTACATTAAGAATAATTTGTGTAGTGTACACTGACTTTTTTAAAACACATTAAACAACAAAGATCCGCATTATAAAATTGTGGAGCTGAAAATATTGCCAGCAAACCGCATTGCAGTGGTCCATGGGAAATATGAAAATCATGTATCACTGCACTGTTAATAATAAGACGACAGAATTCAGTTTACTACTGTATTAGTACAGGATTCATGTTAGCTACTGTAACACTGTTATAAAAAGTAAAAAATAGCATGTCCACAAAAGCACATGTAGGGTACTAATATCTAAATAACAATAATAATAATAATAATAATAATAATAATAATAATAATAGTGCTTTTTGAAATTGCAGATAAGATAGCAAGTATTCCTTACAGACTGTATAGATTCTTTTATGTATAGTACTTTGGAACATGGTATATCAAGGTATTATTTATATTCAGTAATCAACTTAAGTGCATGAAAAAATTATATGAGACTTATTTACAACAGAATAGTATGGTAACAATCTAGCAGCATTAGGCACTAATATGCACCTGGAGACAAAAAGAGCATTCTCAGAAACCTAAAGCAATGTCAGAAAACTTCTCCACTGCACAGCACAAATACCTGCCTCCCTGAAAGAAACAATACGCTGCATAACATGTAATATAATATCAATTATTTAGTTAACCACTTTTCAGTAGCAGGGATCACTTTGCACAGTTAAGGACCCAGAGAAAACATTGAAATAGATATTATTTCTCAATCTGTGTAGCACTTGAGGATAGGTAGACACTATAGACAGTATTCCTGAGCATTAAAAACTAAGGTTCTGCCATTGATATAAATTAAAATGGAAAATGCTTTCCACAATATTTTGAAAAAATAAGCATGAAACCCTCAGACTCTCCAGAGTTACTGGATTAATTAATTAGTTCATTTAGTAAATAAAATAGTGGCTTTAGCTTTTCCATTCCAATGCTGAACAACAAAATATACTCACTACATTTTACTGACTGTCCCATTTCCAGATAGAAATTGTATATTTCCGGTTAATGTCTCAAACTTTCTTCATAGGTCCCTGCTGCTCCAAATTTAAATGGAACTTGACACACATATCACGGTCATTATAAGATCAAGTTCAGACTTACCCATGGGCTGCTACCATCCCATACGTCGCCATAGAAAAAAGCAGCTTGTGGCATTTTCTGCAGGCTATTTGTCGTACTTTTCAGAGGAGTAATGTCCTCACCAGCTTGGCACCAGCTGTAGGAATAAAAGATTGGAATAGAAAATAAAATCCTCTGCTGCTCCAGTGCCTTCCCTGTGGCTCTTTTTCATAGTGACTTGTGCCATACACAAAATGGCACCTCTCTTTAAATGCTGAGGGGTCCAGACTTTATATACCAGGCACGAGAATGCGAGTATACCACAAAACACTACTTCCTTATCATGTGCTTGTTAGCTTGTCCAATCTATGGCAATCACTTTGGTCCCAGGGGTTGAAAGACACAAGGCGCAGGGAAAAAGCAAAGCAAAAGCTGAAGAAAGATCAATACTGCACTGTGAAACAAGAAATGTAGGCTATTTACTTTTCATTGATCTGATGATGCAGGAGAAACACCTCAGACTGGCATTAAATTGAGGGAAAATATCTTCTGTGTTTTTCACCTCAAGGTCAAGAAAGAGTCAAAAAGAAATTAGAACATACAGAAACTAATCACAAGAGTAAAATAAACCTATTAAACCACATTACAAAATACATGGAAACATAACTAAGTATCAGGCTGAGTAAGGTTCACAATAAAATAAACACTGCCAGATCTTATCAGTTTCAACTTGCACCTGAACTGAATGCAAGAAAAGTTGCTGTATGAAGCAGGTTAAAACAAATCAAAGTATAATGCTAGTGCAGAGGCCTGCTCAAAAAAGTATATAGAATTATAGAATTAGAAAAATCTAAATGATTTTTAGTAAAACCTATATGACTCACATCAAAGACAGACATGTGTTCACTTGCAGTAACTTATTTAAACAAATAAAGTTTTACCTTTTCTGATGTTAAAAAGCAGGGAAGGGCATGCTTATGCTAGTTGTTTATCTTACCTTAAAAGATATGTAGGGTACATAGTTTTGTATAGAAATGTTAATCATTGTGATATGTATTTGAAAGTTTGTAGGTGAAAAACTAAAAAGATTACAACTGGATAGTTCAATAGGCAATTGCTAATGCAGTTAGAACACTACAGACCATCAAATGTTGCTTTAAAAAAATCAAAGCAAAAAGCCCAAATGTCTGGAATTGAAACTTGTAAACAATTTGTTAACTGTCATTCAAAGCTTATTTAGATGTTTGGTTAAAATTTTCCCCAAATGAAATCCTTATCAGTGCTCCTTAATCTGGCAAAATGGATACCATCTCAAAAAAACTTTAAAATTACTTCATTTTCATAAGCAAATGTGAGCACTATATCAGCTTATGGAGGTGAGAAATAAGTATGCTGAAGAACCACCTCCTTCTTAACTGGGAGGAGTGCAGGAGGAATTTTTGTGTAGGAGGGAAAATAAAACTTTAGTGTTCTCCAAAAAACAGGAAGGAAACAATGATGTGATCTCACATAAAAAGTGCTGAAAAAAAATAAAGGAATGGAGTCAGAGAAAATTAAGACATTGTCTTCTATCTTGATTTCTTTTTCATATAGTGAATAGGTATAGACCTTCTAGACAAGGTAGGAAATGACATTTTAAGAAGGAGATGCAGAGTTCAGACTGTCTCTTTGACATTAAGGATTTGATTTACTGAAAAAAAATACTCATTCCTTCTCAGTGGTTCATTGGTGTATTCACAATTTAAATTTAAAGCCTTTTAGTGCTAAAGTACATAGCCATACTCTTAAGATGGAAAAAATAAACATAATTTGGCTAGATGTGCCATGCAGAGCTAGAGTCAAATGACAAAGTGAAAACTAGGGGTTTTAACATCTATTTAATGTTAGTAAGGTACTTTAAATTAAAGGTTATCAATGAGAGTTTGAAGTAGAAGGAATGCTCAGCATGGGACTCATTTTCAAACACATTTTCTTTCTGCTTGTTTTCTTCCTCTGTTTTATTGTTAAATTCAGTTTTTGCCATGAATGTCTTCTCTCATCATAGGGTTTTTTTAGGAGAGATTTAGTTTTAAGATCTAACACCTCCAAATAATGCTCAAAACTGTTTACACTGGCTCAGGGAGGTGTTTACCTTGATGGAGATTTGCACTTCAGAGTAACCAACTTTTCTGTGATTAGACATGCATTTTGATGGGGAAATCCACCCATGTCTCCTTTTATGAGACTTCCCAGAGATTTCCTTCAAATTAGGAGACACCACAAAAGGAATTTTCTGTTCTTATATCAGATTGAAGATCTGTTCATGTCCAACAGTGTCTGCTGGTCTAATGACATATCCTGTCTTTGTAAAACTTACTTGTGAAAAAAGCTCAGTTTTCAAGCTGAATCTGTTTGGAACTACTGCTTCAAGTTGATTTTCTAGAAGTACTTAAATCTACTGCTTTCCTCAAAACTTCCTTTCCTTTTATTTTCCTTCTAGTCTTTTGACAATAAACAAAAAACCCAAATCCATCAAAGTTTACACAACACAGCATTCTTAATGAGAAATCTTGCCAGAACAATGAACACAGCTTGCCAAAACAAGACAGCCATTAAAACACACACAGGGGTCACAGGCTGAGACATATGTTAGAAAATCCAAACTATGTCAGTGAAACCATGTGCAAGCACCAGAACTTACTGATACAAATAAAGTGTAGAAACTGGTATTTCCAGATAAGCATTTGGCTGAAAGCAATCACTCCCTGTCTTGGTCTTCTAGACAAACCTTTAATCAAACATGCAGAATATCTTAAGTTAAAAAGATGAGAATTGAAATTCATAATTCTGATAAACACTGAAAAAACAGGAGCAAAACCCCATGTTTGAATGAGGTTTGTCTGTCTATGTCACACCTGCCTTCTGCTAATCTTTCATGTCCTCTTCATCCTGTTACTTCTGTTCTTCAAGTGTTCATTGCTTTTCACACTTCCCTTTCATATCCCTGTCATACGACAGGTCAAATTACCCTATTTTTGCAAAGTACATTATTAACATATTAAAATTAAATCAAAACTAATGGTTCTTTATTCCTGCTTCACTTGAATTTTGTTTATATTTGTATCAATACCAATAAATGGGTTCCATACCTACTTTTTTGTTGTGTTTGTTCCCATCAACAGGGGACTCAATTTTTATGAAGCCATTATTGCATTCAGATTACCAAAAGGCTTTAGACTTGTTTCTGTCAGAACATAGAATTTAACAATGTTTGCATACTAACTGGAAAGATTTTTCAGTAAAATACACTGACAAATTTCATGAAAAAAAAAAGTATTGATGTATAAAAATAAATTAATGAAATTAAGGAATATAATAGATATATATTAACATATGTCTGCATGGACATATAAATGTTCAATACAGTCCAGAGATCTTTATATCAAGAATTTTCCCAGGTATTTTAGAGATATTTATTCTGAAAAGCTACTCTTAAATAACTATGTTTGCAGTACCACTTTAATATTTCTTGGGGAGAAAACTGAAAAAGATAATTAATGTATTTGCAGCTATTGAAACAAAAAAAAACCCTCTTAGATTCTCTAAGAAAATATCACTATTGTTAGAACTGTTTAATAAATACTTCTATTCAAACAAAACTATATTAATGTCTAAAACTATCAGACGAAAATAAAATTTTAATCAGCTCTAAAACAGTTATCTTGAAGATAAAATGTAAATCTAGACAGTTAAAGAATAATGGTTATTGATAAATAGCCTACCCATGAATTTTTGAAGGCTGTAATATTTCCAAACCAAAGGAAACATATGAATTATTCCAGCTAAAAACAAGCAAAGAAGAAACATATAGATGCAGTTTGTCAAAGTTTATAATATGATGTATATTAGCACAATTATTTTCTATATATGTATACATGTGTCAAAACATTTATACAGCTTGCAGGTTAATAATGTATATTATGAAAATGAACATTTTGTAGTAGACTATACAGTCTACCATGTGAACACAGGGATAAAGATAACTTTTCTTTAGCAGATGAGACTAAGTTACATTAGAATTACTGGAAATGGAAATTTTAAATCTGATCCAGTTGCTACAATACTGTTGTAAAAACTTATTTTGGTTGCACAGGCCTCTCAACCCTTGTTTTCACTTACTGTAATTTTTGCTCCTCAGTTCCAAATTTATCTCAAGAAATTTGTGTCTTAAGCTACAAGATTCAGTTCAGATTCTGTTTCATTCTTTATGACTTCTCTCATTGATTTTTCATTTTAACGTTTGAAATGTTGACAATAACTGAAAGAGTCAGAAGACAACACATTCAGAACAAAAATGTCATACTGCAAGCATTTTGCAACAGTGTTATATGTAGTTCTGGAGTAGCAGTGTAATAATAATAATGCAGTATTTTCCAACACAAAAATCCATTTTCTAAAATAATTTTGATATATTCAAATCCTTTAAATCCCAAACAGAAAAATAAGAGATTCTTTCACAGGAAACTCTGCTTTTATTTCAGATTATAATAGACAAGATATTTCTTAAATAATATATATATGTATGTATTTAAGTGTGTGTATATATATATGTGTGTGTTTGTGTGCGTGTATAAAATAGTTTTCCAGTTGGAATTTTTATTTTTCAAGGGTAGGTATTCAGCCGTGTACCTACTTGCATGATGTGCTTACCCATACAGGGAATTAGTGCCACATATCTCTTCCACATGATTTATTTCTGTTTCTTTACACATCAACAAGACTGGGAACGTTTCTGTTCATGAGGTGATACTGCTTTTCTACCTTATTCAGGATCTTAGATAAAATTAATATCTTTATGAAAGTCAAATAAAAATAACAATGGACTACATATAAGGATAACATAATTGGAAAAGTGGAAAATAATAAAAATCTGAAAAGCTGCAGGTCCTGCATCTCTTCAGACCACAAGGTTTAGTACCTCCAGTGAATAGAGACCACCACACTGAAAGGACTGAACTCTTTGTCTCTCCTGGCCATAAAGAAAATTATTATAGAAAAATCCCACTCTTCTTCTCTGATTCCAATTACAGTTCATAAATGCAGTGTGGGAAATGGCCACAAAAATCTGCAAAAGAAAAGATTCAGGATATGGGTCTAAAGCAGATTGAAGCCATAGGTTCCTGTGATAACAGCACCCCAATATTTGTCCCAACCACAGTGGAACAGATACAAAGGGAATCTCTCCCTAGTAGGGTGACCTATCTGAAGTGGCAACAGCAAGCTTTTAGTAATCCTCAAGTTCATGAAAGTAAAGGCAACTTTTGTCCTTGATTTTCAAATGCATGTACTTGTGAAATAATAGTCCATTATTCCTGCAATAAGTTTAAAAATCACAGAACTTATCTATTATTTGATAATAAAATCTCATAAATACAAAGGACACTCTTTTGAAGCCAACTGATACATGTAAAAAGGACCAGAGACTCAGTTGGTGATGACCAGTGTCATTGCACCTTTCATTATGACTCTGGCAAACAGCACAGGTGCCTTTTTGAATAGTGAAAGGTCCAGAAGATAAGGAAAAGATGAAAGGGAGAAAATGGGGAAAAGAGAGGACCTTTCCCCTGCCTTCCTCCTTGCTTCTTCATTTGCCAGTATTTAGAATATCTAGACTCACAAATGCAGAAGTTCCCAACAAGGGTCTTGAAGACATCTCCGGTTAACTGTTAGTTTTTTGATTCTGTGTAACTGTCATCCAAGGAATGAAAATATAATATTTGTTTAAGGATGGTTGGAAGTGCACCTCTTGCAAACTTCTTTCTCTCCACTGCAAGTGGGAACTAAATGGCCACACAGCTCTTCATTCCTGTGGATGAGTAGGCAGTGAGAGGCATTCAGCGTGGCTCAGAGTGTCACATAGCAGGGACATGTCATGGCATTATGGGAGTGTTGGTATTTAATTCTTCTGTTAGTTACTCTTCAGATATGTAATGCTGTGATCATATTGACTACTATCAGGTTTGAGGGAGGTTAAAATTCTTTAGCAAAATTAACTGAGTTTGAGTATTCGGTATTCACTAGCTTTCGTGTCTGAAAGATCAGAGTTTGGCCTAAATAAGACATCTCAATGATGTTCTTTCTGATATTAAAGCTGCAAGAAAACTGTAAAATTTATAATGAGGATCCTCTAAGACAGATACATTCATATAGCTCTTCCAGAAAAGACATTATTACTGTTTCTGGGCACAAATTGAGTCAGATAAAATCTTAGTCAAGGCTTTACAGCTTTGGATGAAAAGAAGCAGGACTACTGGAATACTGGAAATCAGACACTGCTCCAGATAAGTTTTTATACATGTTTCAAGATCAAATCACAATAATTCTTTTGTTCTAATTCTGCTTCTTACACTCTGTAATGCAGTTACCACTTTGGCAGTAAATATTATACAAGGAAAATGGATACTAGATTGAACTGCATAAATAGGCTTAGAGCTTTTTGTGTATCCTACCTGAGTGCAGATCACACTCCACTCTATTTCTTTCAAAGCTGTTGGATTTCCCTACATAACACAGACAGAGTTTTTTATGAGCATTATGGAAAGAGATAAAGGTATAAAGAACTGAAAGCTATGCAGATAGGCAGCAAAAATAAGTAGGCAGATTCATACCTAGAATCTGAGGTGATTTTGTGCACATTCAGTGACAAATAAGATGTGCTTCCTGATTTTGGCTCTTTTAAAAAACAAATCTCAAAATAATTATTTATTTTAAGTGGAACTCTTACAAATATAGAAGAAGAAAATATTTCTTTCTCATTTGAAAGACAAGAAGTAGTACTTGTATTTGAAGACTATGAAGAATTAATTTTCCCTTTAAAAAGAGAATGCAGAAAGACAGTATTTTGTCTTCATATGTGATCAGATATGAAACCAACACATATTACTCAGTGATACATAAATGGGGAAAAAAGCTCCTTGAGACTTCATAAATAACTCCAGAGTATCAGGTTAGACTTGGCTTGTCTGAAATAGGAGAACTTGAAACTTGTAGTATAGTTGGCTTGACAGCACATTAATGGCTCTTTAAAGATCTACTTTTGAGTTAAGTTGTATGTCTGCAAGGGAAAAGTGACTACGAAGTCAGATACCAAGAGCACTTTTAGAAGTGATGCTGTTTCTCTCAGTTATGCTGTTTCTCTTTACGCCAGTTGAGTGTCATATATGGTTGATGAAGTAAGCTACACATTTCCTTGTCTTAGCATAATAGGAGGGCTGGACTCCTTCACAGCATCCTCTGACTGACACAGGTGGGACGGCAATTCAACCTGTGAAGCAGTCAAGTGCTGGGCGGAACAGCCAGTGAGGAAAAACAGAGTCAGGAAAGCTGCAGGATGAAGTTGAATTCAAACTTTGGAATGCTTATCAAAATATAATCTGAGGTTTCTGTCCTTCTGTGATAAATTAATGCATATCTGCTCTTGCAGAGAGCAGTCTATTTCTAGTATAATCTTACATTAGATGATAACGCAGACAAAGGTTACAGTGAATTAGACACCTAATTTCTACACTCATCTGAGTTCTGTATGATTTTATTATTTTATTTTCTAAGAAATTAGCTCACTGTCTTAGCTTTCATAGTATTATTATCTGCAAAGTTTCAGGATGCCTGAAGTTAGCAATATGAACAAATTCATATTGCCACAATTTTTTCCCCTAGAATTGTAATGAAAGTAGAATCACACAAACTTTTTTTTTTTTGATATTTGAAATAGCAAAATTCTGTTTCTGAGGAACTAATACACTGATACTTTCCTTAAAGAATATGTAAGGCCATATCTGAACATTGTTTTTTAAATAATTTATGGTGGAAACATCTAGAATTTAAGAAAGACATAGTGATCTGCAGGAGAAGAATAGAAGCCATTTTTAGGCTTCTATTGTCAGTGCTGATTGGGTCATAAAGTTCTTGGAGTTACTACATGATACTTCTGTGGACATGAATGGCCAGTGCAGAAAAATTCAGAGTAGTTCACATCACCTTTGAACACTTAAGAGTCATGTCTGTACCAGAAACTGAAAGAAAACATTAAAGTTGTTTCATAGCTCAGTCAGTCAAACCCACTCTTTGTGTGAATCAGAGAAAACTGTTTTTAAAAGAACTGTAAAGCCCACCAGAGTAATTGAGACTAGAAGAATCTGATATATGCCATAAATAAATCAACTCCTGTTGTGTGGAATACCAAGCAATGCAATCTAACATCTAATCTGATGAAGGGAGACTGTCAGAATACTTTGAGTAACAGAAGTGAAAAAAGCACATGCTGTAATGCTATAAGGACAATTGCAACTCAGAAAACACTTCAGGATAAACCCCTGTTTTAAGGTTAAATGAGCAGCAGGGAAGACATTTGGAACTGAGAATTTTCATTCTTGTTCAAAACTGAAGACATTCTGTATTTCATTATTTTCTCTTATAAAGTAGCTCTAATATATGTGGTACAAGCACTCCTGCACTGAAGAGAGTCTTGAAAACTCTTAAACTCATTAAGATTTTTGAGAAGGACAGAAGTATTTATGATAGTGACAGAAAAATTTGTAGACTTAAAGGGAAAAAAAAATCAAAAGGCTTCTTAGTCTTCCTAGTGAAAACCAAAACATAAAAATGTATAAAGCTTTCATCTTCATACAAAAATGAGCTGTGACTCATCTTAAGAGACTAAGCAAGACAAAAGGGTCTAGACTTACCACACTCCTTTGCTGACATCCCATTACCCAGTGCAGCAAAAAAACCCTTAGAATTAGACATCTTAAAAATCAACCACTGAAGAAGCTGGTTATGGTTTATTAGAGAAACCAATTGTCTTGGCCTGGGAGAAGCTTCATTGTTAGAACATCAAATCAGACTCATCAGCTAGCACTGCTCACAGAAATAATAGTGATACAATTTAAAGTCCTGAGTGAATCTGAAATTTAGGGACAGATACTTAAATATTACTTTATAGGTAAATTAGAACACAGGAAGAATGAAAGACCAATGGACAACATAAGATTTGCAGGACCAGCACACACAAGACAAATATTTTCTGCTACATATATAATGTTTCTCAGAGCAATTAGAAATAACAGAAGTATGAGGGTTTCAACAGTATGTCTTGGAAGAACATTCCAAAAACTAATTTGAGACAGGCACTGATATTCTTTTTTTTTTTTTTTTTTTATTGGGTTTTTTGATGATTTGTTTTTCTGAAGCTTTGTAAAAGATATGCTTTGGCAACAAATGTTAAAAAAAAAAATGGCTAACATGTCCAAAAAAAGGGGTTTACTCTGAGCTGCTCCTGTTTTTAAACTAAAGAGGATCTTCCATACCCTCTGTATGAAATAATACATAGCCAGCCTTAATGTCCCTAACAGTAATTTAATTTTATTATGCCAGATCATATTACATGTATATATTATTACATATACTATACGTAGTAACATATACTCTATCACTTCAGTAAAATTTTTTTCTTAAAAAAGATAAATTTCAGTGCATTATTTTCATTTTTGTGACCTATCTCTATAACTCCAGCTGCTTTTTAGAAAAATTGCTTTGTAAATTAATTTTAATTTATTTTACGTATGCGAATATAATGAAAATTACACATATCATGAAAGAAATGGTAAAAAAAGTTTTATACTGTCAGGAAAAAGAATAGTTCCAACATCCTCAATTATTTTGTGATTACTAGTATTTCATTTTCTTTTAAAAGCCTCCCCATCATTATGTCATGATTTAAGACTTTTTATGAATTAAATATATATTTCCGGACAATTACTAGGTTCATTGCTAATCTAAGCCCATCAGCCTGCATGTCTTCTATCATATTCATGCAAGGAACTGGATTCAATAATGAAAGGCATTGCACAGTTGGACAGTTAGCAAACAGGGCATGTTCAGCACACTAATTTAAATAGTGCATATTCTTTTCTCATGGAGGGAAAAAGGCTGAAATAGCCAGCTCACTAGATTCAAGGACACTACTGACCTCCTCAGTTATTAAGTTAGTGAAAACCAGAGTAGTGTCAGGAACAGTAATAATGTTTGAGATCTTTTACTGATGCTTAAACAGCTGCAATATCTGAGTTTGGAAGTATTTTACAAGCATTTATGAGTTACACTACATTTAGGAGTTTCTTTACTTTTTTCCATTTGCTTTGATGTCAAACAAAGGGGAAAATAATCAAAACACCTCAGTGATAGAAGATATATACAGACCAATTAACTTGCTCAAGGTCTTACACAGCTGCAGTCATCTCAGTAATTTCCTAGACTTTTCTCCAAACCATGTAATAACCTGTCTTTTCTGGCAACAAAAAACAATTAATTTTTTGCTGGTGGAATGAATACAAGTCATACAAGAAGTAACCACTCCTGACTTAAGGAATTGCATATAGATTAATTTTATGTTATGCCTCAGTTACTCCACAAATTAGAAAATAACATAGACATCATTTTACAAGGAAAAGAATGTTCAGAGTAATTATAAGCTATGTTATAGAAGTTCTCCTGTTGGACAAGTTTGTCTAATTCAGACTAGACTTGAAGCCAACAGTTATCAATATCTTTGCAACCTCTTTCTGAATAAATGACACTTAAGGATAGGCCCTTCCATAACAGTATTCTCTTCTTCAAATTATTCCTTGCTTGTGGTGTAGCTGATCAAATCATTATTTAGTGGACATTTTCTTTCTTAAAATTCTCTAATATTGGTTTGGGGTTTTTTTCCAATCTTTTCAAGCAGAGTATAGTAAAATATATATTTCTTCGTTTTTGTGTCAGGGAGCGTCATGGTTTGACCAGGAAGTGAGGTTTTGGGAAAGTTATGGTCAAACCAATCAGTGGCCAGATTTGAACTTGGCACCTGGTGTGGCCACTGGGGACTTGGATACGCCTCTGAGAACACACAGGGGTTAAAAGCAGAGCTTTCCCAGAGAGACTTCCTCTTTGGAGTCCGGCAGGTGAGCGGATCTGATCTCCTCCCCTGCCCAGCTGCGTCTGGGTGGGGGAGGGGGAGGCCATGCGGACTGAGAGAGAGAGGAAGGCCGGAGCCCCGCAAGGTGCAGGGGTGGAGGAGTTCTGGGATGGTTTGGACAGCCCCCTGGGAGAGAATGATAAAGAGACTGTGCTGGATGGAAATTTGATATCTCGTGCCGGCACCACGGTCAGGAGGAGAAGGGTGTGTGTGTGGTTTTTTTTCCTTCCTTTTTGTGTCTATGTAGATTAATAAAGTGTTGTTTTTTCTCCCTCTATTCCCAAGTTGGAGCCTGCTTTGTTCTGTTCCTGGGTCACATCTCACAGTAACCATTTTGGGAAATACACCTTTCATGGGGGCACTGGCACTGTGCCAGAGTCAATCCATGACAGGGAGATAGAACAGTAATTCCTTATTTAGACAGCTTTTATTAATTTCCCCCTTCAGAAATAAATAATCTGAAATGAGGTTTACATTATACAAAACTCTTCTAGATTATAAATTTAGCAGCAAAAACTTTTATTAATTTTTCTCAAAAATGGTATCAGCATTAAGTTAATGACTCATTATGAATGTTATACTGTCATGAGCAAAACAGAAGACTTCTCTTGGGCTGGAAAGGTTTATTCTATTCATTCAAAAGAAAAAGGCAGCAGTAAAGGGAAGACAAGCAGGCAGCACATTCCCCTCATGAACAAATGTAGGTAGTCATTCCAGTCACATTCCTGTTGGGTAGATGCAAACCAGGTCTTGAGAGACACTACATAGCCTGGTTCCCTCTTTAACCAATTATTCCTCTCTGAAATGTGGGGAAACCCAAAACATGCAGTAGAGACGTACCCCAGCCTGAGTTATCCAATGTCGTGAGTGAGTCACAAAGAGAATCAAGGACAGAGCACACATGCCCTGAGCCTTTGCCCTGTGTTCTTCTTAGGGAACCATATTTCACCAGTCTTCCCAAATGTTACTCTGTATGCATTTAGGAGGGGAAAAAATTAATTTGAAGTACAAAATAAAAAAAGAGATTTCTCAGGAAAAATTATATAAAATAAGTATAAAGTCCTTGAACTGTAATATGTCATAAGCTATCTTGTTTCCTTGAACAGATCTCTTGGCTGGCATGTTGCCTGGAATATATATAACAGACCTCTTACAATCAAAAAGTTTTATAAGAAAAGAGGATTCAGTAAAACCACTTTGTCTTGTCTGCTCACAGTCCACTCAAAGACAGGTTCTTATAAATAACAAAGGGCTGTATACTTAGCTCAAGCTGTGCCTTTCCCATCAAGTTAATGATAGATAGCTTTAAAACGGAGATGAACTGAGATGAATGGCCTGTGTGGCTTCTTATTCAGCAGTACTGTCTTTGGGGATGGTTTGTTGCTTTTTTGTGGGGAGGCTGGTTTTTCCCCCCCTTGGTTTTTCACTACATACTTTTCACACGCATAAGAGAAATTAGTGTTCTTTGGGAAATGGAAATTGTTAATGCACATCCATCAGCAGAGAGCAGGGTAAACAGAGATAAACATTACACAGAATACATTTTATTTTTCATCAAATTAAAAAAAAATATTCATTTTTCAATAGAGGGCTAAAAATATCTTGCATTTGCAACTACTCTTTGTAGTTCAACTTGTATATCAACACAATTCATAAGTCTTAATTCATTAGACTAATGTGTTTATAAGGCAGCTGAAATGTCAAAGCACTGCTAGATTTAGTATAAACTTAAATTCCATTACCTGGCAGGCATTAATTGCTTATGGAGTGTGGGGATTCTTCCCAAGGGTCTTATATGTTTCCTTTTGTCATTTTGCTAACTATTCTGTCTAGACGAACTTAAAGCCCTTAATCCACCATAGGGATCAATAAACTGCACAATAATTCAGTCCTAATAATTAGCTTTCACTTAAACACAAATGGTCATTTCATTGTGAACTGCAGTACAAAATGATAATGCAATAATTAAAAAGACAGATGAAAGAGTGACTTAATAGGAAAGAGACCTTACTGTTCAATTAGAGACATTACCGTTCAACCTTTTTATTACTGCCACAACCTTTCAATTTTTAAAAAAATAATACTTCAAGCTATGCTCATTTAACACATGACAGTATCACTATTATATGCACAGTCTTATGATATGAGTCTTGCACTACAAGACTGATGCAAGCCAGTTGTCTTGCTGAAACCATTAAAATTATGAGCATTTGCTGCTAAGGTCTACAAATTAAACATAAATCACAGCACTACAGTTGCCAAACAGGAAAGTTTCTTTTTTAATAAAGCTATTTTGTCCCCCGGAATATGAGGAGCATTATGCAGCCCTTTGCAACAATCTTAACATGTTACTCTAAAAAATATGTTAAGGTGTATTTGAAACTAAATTTTATGACTTTCTATTCTTCTTACCATACCAGTTTCCTGATAAATCATAGAATGCTAAGTTCCTTTTATTTGCTGATACAGCAATTTAGCTATAATAAGTCCAAAAAGGTACAAAACTTGATTAACCTTTTAATACAGCTTCACAGATGTAGGATGATAGATATATTTGAAACCTTATGATCAAAGCAATGGCCTAATAGCAAGATCTTTCACTTTACCTTTGCCCTTTCTTGCTTTCATTTTAATTTCTGCTATATCTTAATACATAGACGCAACCAGAATTTTATGCAATCTCACCAGCAAATGGAGAACCCATAAGCAATTTCTGTTCAAGTCAGCTTCTACAAATGCTAGTATAGTTTTTTCTTTGCTCAGGCATGGCTTTGCTCTTCATTAAAGAACATGTTCCTATTTCTGTTAGTCCTGTACTCTTTATATAATAAGAGATCCAGTGTTTAATGAAGTACAGTGGCAGCCAAAACACACTGACTGCCAGTAGAGCATTTACTTTATGCATATGCTAATCTGTCTCTCAATAAAACCTCAAAAGCTATTGCTAAATAAGAGAAAGAAAAATGTGATTTTCTATTGGAGACTTGGGACCCAACTGCACATAATCTGAACTGCAGAACTTCAGATGTGTAAAATTTGGATTCACAAGACTCTTTGAGGATCGTGCTTATCCTCTGTTTGGGATGAAGGATGGAGAAAAAGAAACTGAATAACATAGAGCAATTAGAAAAAAAAAAAAAAACATTAAAAAAGTGGAAGAATTAAACTTTAGTGCTAGAATTAGTAGATGGTTGACTAATAATAGCTGAAAAGGATTGCTGCTCTTCTCAATGTCTTGAAGAGATTTTATTGCAACTGATTTATTTATAATATTTATAAGTATTCATTTATAATATTATTATACTTATAATTTATTGAAAATTGCCAACATGATCTGTACCAAGCTGGAAATTATTGAAGTTACTTATTTAGATGCTGTTGATTACAATTCTAAGTTCAGAGTACTGTGAAGTAATTAAAATTCAGTAAATTCTCTGGAAAACAATTGGGAATATATTCAGTGCAGTTTTTTCAGACATCAAAATTAATTTAAGAGTATAGAGTGTTAAAGTTTTGATCAGTCTTTCCTTAGGCACTGTATAGGATTTTTGGGTTGAAACAAAATGATCAACATAACCATGACTGTTGTGTTTGCCACTAATGTCCCAAACTCCCTGTCCAATAGACAAACACAGGAGATGGCTGACATAAAAAAACTGATGACAAGTAGATTCTGCTTTGTACAGAGAAGGGTTCAGAACTTACATCTTCAATATGTCATCACTAACATGCTGCATGAGTTTTTTGTTTTAACTCTTTTCCTTTGAAATAAAAATCCACAGCTGTCCAAAGGAGTTCAAAGTTGGTGTTCCCTCTTTTGCAAAATGCAAGCTAGATTGAATGAAAATCATGTGGTATAAGAAAGATTCTACTTACACAGCAATAGATAAAAGATAGTTGCCTTATGTTTTGGGCACTGTTTTTACAGCTTGAATATTGAAGGGCATGAAAGCTCATGAGACCATAGTTTGAAGCAAGTTTCCTCTTAAATCACCTTCCAATCTTTCTGCCTACTGGCACTCAAAACCTGACCAGATACAAATTTTGTGCCACTGCTTCTCCCCATCTCCAGTCCCAACTGTACCAGAGATGCATGAAAGGTTACTAACACATGTCCAGACACACAAATCTGAATGAACTGACTTACTATACCCCCAGTTAAGCAATTAAATTGAATAAACAAAAGAAGAATTTGGGCATAACCAGAGAGAGAGCCACTAGCAATGCCAAATTGATTTTTGCCTTTTTTTCTGTTTTATATATTGTCTATATTCTTTACGTGTGTATTTGTAGCTCCATAGCCTATTTTTGTATTTGTAGTTAGCTCCAGTACTTTTCCCTAACCTGATAGGCAGAAAGACAAAACACATTCCAGGGACTCCAAAGTGGGGGGGTCCAAGGCTCCTATCCTATCTTGGTTCTTTCTGGGAGCCAAGGCTGAAAAGGGTGCTTCAAGACACGTTTTCATAAACAGAGTTTAATTCCTATCTAGAGGAGGGGGATTTAAAAGGATTGAACTGGGGGGAATTACCTCACCACATATGTCTCCAGCTGAGGATTCTGGTCAGATTTGCTAATTTGCAAAATCTGTAAAAATTATGTATATGTTATGCTGTGTGTGCACCTTCAGTCTTTTCCATCTGGTGAATCACGCACCTAAAGATCCTTATAAAGGTAACCCCTTTTTATCACCCTAACTGTGTCTGGCTCATGATTTTAGGACCAGTAAAAAGGCATCGCTAGAAGCAGCTAACAGCTCATGGCTTCTCCCCCTGAAATCCTCACAAATCTCTGTTCTGCAGCCCTAAAGCAGTCTACTTCAAAGTGACCTTCTGACTGTAACATATTGCTTGCACACAGAAAAGTGATTTCTGTCAATAATTCATGGTAGGAGCAACAAGATTCCTGAACTAAAAAAAACTCACAGCCCCAAACCCAGCAAAAACATAATGTTCATCATCATCTACCAAAGTAGATGGTGATGCATTTATTCAAGATGATGAAGCATTTATTCAAGATATACCTTGAACAGAATGTGATTGCATTTGGTACAATTTGTCCAGAAGATGATCTGTTTAGCTGTTAACTTTCTTTTGCGGTGGCAGGGGGTGGGGGGGCTGAGGGGTGGTTAGAGGGATGTGGGGTGTGGGGGTTGGAAGCAGAGAAAAGCAGTACTAGCCATCAGGCTTCAATTCAGCAAGATTTAAGAACATTTTTCAACTTAGATACACATTACTCCAGCAGAATGGGTAGTCCAGGGAATATCCATGTTTAAAAAGCTCTTAATGTGAAGTGAGAAACAGAAAACCACTAAGAAAACTAAACTTCATTCTAAGTATAAGCAGTCAAGGAGTCATCAGAAAATGCAGCCACATATTTTCAGATGTTGATGATAAACTGAACATACTCAATGTATAACCTACTCCGTTATTCCAAGGTTTGTAATAAGAGGCAATGCTTGTTGGGCAGAATGATATTGTAAGGGGTGGAGGACTAAGAGAGCTAATATTCCAAGTTATTAACTTTTGCAGTGTGTCAGCTGCCTAAATAAGACAGGGAGTTAAGGATATTACTCTTTCTAAAAATGTTGCCCTTTTTCCTCCAGAGATTATTGCAGCTACAAAAGAGGTGCTACAACTTTTTTCATTTAAATCAAAATATTAATTTTAACAAACTATTCTGATTGACAAATTGCCATGATGCTTCTTTTTAATAGCTCTGTAACATGCTCAGTTGTATACATGAAGAATAATGTATGATCAGGACATATTTTGAATCTATATTCTCTAGCTAGAGAGACAGAATATATAGACCGGTGTTGGTAACATGCTATTTTCTCAAACCCCTTTGTTTCAAACATCTTTAGTGTTAGGAGGAGTGGTTTCTTTGGATATTAATATAAAATATCAAGCATGAAATATGTACATTAAGAATAATATTATCCATATAACACTGCTATTACCTTATATGATGCATTATATTACATGATGTATGCAAATACCACAAAAATATGATGAACATTCACAGACCACTGAGAAGTCTGCATAAGTTTGAAAAGCCATATATAATTAGTCGAACTATGGTCTCAGTTTTGAAATTAAACATGCTCACACATTTTGGTGCTCAATATCTCTCAACTTGATATGTCTTGAAACTTCAACAGGCAACATCTAATAACACAAGGTGCTGTACCTCACTGGCCCCAGATAGTTATCAATATCTGATAAATGCCAAGGACCTGCTCCTTCTGGTGATGGAAAAGGCAATCAAGGTTTAATGATTGCAAAGGATCCCATTGTAGTCCATTGCTTGCTACATAACTGGAGGTTAAAAATGTAAAATTTAACTCTGCCACTAAAAATGTTAAAGGTACAGTGGACTTCCAAGATTACCATCATTCATGACTCTCTGCTGCTTCCACAGCAGAGTGTTATATGTGAAAAGCAATAAGCTGAGCATAGGTTCTTCAAAATTGAGATGCTTTATATGGAAACTGAGATAATAATGTAAATATGGAGCTTTTCTGCTCTGTTTTTTCAAAATATGTGTACCTTGTCTGAACCCCTAACATGATACAAAGATTACTTTCTGACAGTATTTAGATGCCATAGGTACACAGCTTAATGAGGAAATGCTTGTGATGGCAAGCAGTTTAATGAGGAAGTTATGGCATTATGTTAGGCTTATGTATTAAAAAGACAGTATTTTTTGAAAAGGTCATTTAGATAACTTATGGTCATATCAAACAACATAATCAATCCTAGTATTTAATAAATCATCAGATCAGATTTAATAAATCATTGGTATTTAATAAATCATGAGATTTGAGATAACACAGTAAAGAAAAAGAATAGAGAATAAAGAATTATTTTAAGTACTATTTAATTGGATAAAGCAATTAATATTATCTAAAAAGTAGATTTTCAAATATAAAATTAAAATATTGTGATACCAATAAAGAAATTGAAATAATGAAAACCAGACAGTCAGCAGCATACAGAATTATTCTTAACTACCACCCAGAAGTTTAAACATTACAATGTCTTTTAAATGGTTCAAAACAAGTGATAGTTATCTCTCCAGCTTTAAAATCACAATGTTTTGGAGACATATTAAGTTTTATGAGCAATTCCTTAGGACTTCAAGTCACCTTGCTCACAGTGAAGTCCATGCCAAATTCACCAAAACAAGATGGCAACCCTATGTGTGAAAGTATTTTAAATAAGAAACAGTATAGCTACTGTATCACTAGAGTAAAATTAAAATACTATACTTATGTGGCTCATGCCTGTACTGTACACATGAATAGAAGTTCTCTTACAGAGAAAATATTTTTGAAGCAATCGTTTATTACCATCTACAGCTATTTCAAAAATGAAGAATTCTCTTTTTCTGGTGTATGTCTGTCTTGATCAATGCAAAGAGTTTGACTTCTAGTGAGGTCAATACTTTAGCCTGTACACATTCCTTCCTGACAAGAAAAACATGATTTGGATTATATACAATGATTCCAGATCCAAGCACCTTCTTCTCTCTTACCATAGAGGTACCTGCCCAGATATATCCACCCAAAGAGAAAAAGAAAATAAAAAAAATAAATAAATTATGTGGCTGACAGTGTGCGTATAGATTATAATTTTATTTTGAGTTCTGTATAGAGTTTTATTAAATTTACCATGTCCTAGCAAAGGAGAGACAAAGTAAAAGAAAAGTGATAGAAAACATGTTGTAGATTTTGTTACATAAATATACTTACAAATGAATAAGCATTGCCATTGAACTTTTCCATTTTATTCCAAGGACGTTTTGAAAGCATTTTGCATTGTGCTGCCAGATCATGTTTGACTTTATGCCATTTATATATCTGAATGCAAAATGTTACCCTAAAGTCATCTAAGAGGTAATGGGTGTTTCCAGCTTTTACACTAAACCAAGGAGATGCAAGAGCTCTAACAATCCTAGTCATTGACATTTACAACTATGGGGTTTGTTTTTAATACAGGGCAGTGAGCAATGCACTTAATGCATCAGAAGATGGTTTATAGCACACACTAAAGGTGAATCACTTTTTTAGTTGATTTATTAGCTAGAGGACCTGCAATCTCAAGAGGAAATTTAGCTAGATTTAACCCAAGTAGTGCTGCCTCTTACAGTCATTTCCTTTGAAATTCTCAGCAGATCTCAGGCATCTAAAATGTCCTATTCAGGACAATCCCCATTCAGGGATGTTGCTTTTTTCCCCAGCTGGTTTCTGCTACCTTGGGTAATGGCAGAGTACTCATTAACAAACTAATTGATTTTTATTAATTATCTGTAGTGTAATCTTTTTTACTGATTTTTCCCCTAGTATCTAAGCTTATTAACTGCAAATACACAGTCAGTATATAATTAGTCCTGAAGTAAAGTGGACTCAATGATACTCATTGATTTTAAAATCAAGTACACTAATATATGTATAAATATATGTAAACCCCTATGTTTTAAAGTATTTTTACCAATATAAAAAGAAATTGCTAAGAATGATGAAATTTCAAAACTGAACATATGAATTTAAGAAACCCCCTGTGTAAACTGACCTATTAAAGCATAATTCCCACTCCCATACTTGATGCACAGATTTTGAATGAAACAGTTCTGAATGGTACAGAGTAATAAATGCTACCAAAATTATAATTAAATATGGTTACAACTATTTTTTTCAGGATTTTCTTCTGAATATATTTAATATATAACTTATTAATTAGATATTAAGTGCTTTAAAAACACAGAACCTGACTATTTATAGTTTTCTTACAAGTAAATTTTTGGCACCCACTGCTCAAGCCAGGAGAGACATTTTAGAATACCTATATGACCTTTACAAAACTAATTTTAGTCAGAACAACCCAGTATTATTAATTCTCATAAAAGCAAAAAGCCACTCATCTTGGCTAGCTTCATATAATGCCTGATAAAAGACAGTGACAGAGACCAATTAACAATTCCACATTGCAGCAGATTCCTTTTGGTTTCATGGCTGTCAGACTTTAACTGTTACATAAAACACCAGAAATTATAAAACCTCTGTTTGTTGTAGCTTCCATTCCTACCTCATCCACAAATAAGGCTCTCATTAGGAAGAGGATTTTAGTCTTACTGCACATTTCTTCATTGTGAACCAGGCAGTAGTTTAAAAAGTTGTTGATAGCAAATGAGGTGATCATGAATAATTTCAAGGTGCTATGAAGGACGCACTACATACACACTACAACAAGTAAAATAGATCCCAGTAATTATTTCAAGCAACTAATTGTGATTAATGTTATGATCACATTCACCCCTCATGAGTTCATGCTATACTTGAACTTTATTTGAATAGGTATCTCAAAAGTATTACTTTACTTTTGTTATTATTATTTTGTTAATTGATTGTTTTATTTATTTGTATTATTTTGTTATTAATTTGTATTAATTTGTATTAATTGTATTAATTTGTAAATTTTATTTATTTATTTGTATTATTTTGTTAA
The DNA here is from genome assembly GCF_017590135.1 of Pyrgilauda ruficollis. Classification (NCBI taxonomy): domain Eukaryota; kingdom Metazoa; phylum Chordata; class Aves; order Passeriformes; family Passeridae; genus Pyrgilauda; species Pyrgilauda ruficollis. Next base: position 260,089 of record NW_024515542.1, read on the forward strand.
TTGATTGTTTTAAATATAAAGCTTTATATTTTATTTTCTGTAAATACAGCAATTAGTCAGATGTCACATATTGTTGTTTTTATCAATTGACCCAGAAAAGCTCTGCTAGAACATGGATGGAAATTTGGTTTCAGTTTACAAGCATGTTCACAAACATGTACCCCAAAAGAAGGTTTGTATAAACAAAGGCAACAGTAAACACTATTAAATTGGAGCACAGAATAAGAACATAATGGGAGATGCACTAAATTGATTAAAATATTTGACTGATTATTTAAATAAAATTCTCCTAAAGTCCTAAAAGCACTGTACACTAATTGTGTCACGTTCTAGCTATTGCTGGCTGCAATATTACTAATGTTACTATGAGGGGAGAAGTAAAAAAAAAAAAAAAAAAATCTAAAATTCACCATGATATTCTAGTTTAAAAATAGCAACAACAATAATTTATGTCAGATGTTCCCAAGGAAACCAGATTTGTCTGTATGGACAGATTATCTGCAGCATGAGTTATGAAAAGTTCTGACCCATTATCTGATGGCATGTGAAGTTTAGCTGACTAAAAGTGGCCAGACAGATTTTCAGTATTTAATCCCTAACTGTTAATAGTCTTTCTGAAAATCATTGATTCATCTGGTCTTTTCAATAAACCATCTTTTTTCTTTGCAAACATATTGTGAATCTGGAAAGAAGCAGTTAATATTTCTATTAAAAAAAAAAAAAAAAAAAGGAATGCAGTAAGGCCAGTCAGACTGAGAAGAAAACTCAGTTAAAGGAGAATATTCTAATTGCACGACGACTCCTGTCCATAAAGATAACAGATCCATGGTATGCAGGTATTCGGAAAGGTACCATTCTGTCCAATCCCTATATTTTTATGCAACAACACTTAAAGTGACATCTAAGTTTATTATGCCCAGAAGAAATTATTAGAAAGGTCAAGGTTTTCTAGACTAAAGATAATCTCAAAGCCACATTACTATTCTCATTTTACACCCATTTTATGTGTGCCAGGTAGATCAATGCCATCCCATTTCTGCACCTCCAAAAACAAATCAAAAATCAGATAACTGTGCAACACAGTTGTATGAAAAGAACTAGCACTATTGTTTTAGTCTTATTTATATAACCAAACTCATGAGGCAACATATCAAACAGGATCATAACCACTATCAAAATTCCTGGGCCATATTTTAAAGTATCAGTTTTAAAAATTTGAGAAGAATTTTCAGCTAAACTTGCTATTGTATCATTTGAGTATTATATAGCTTCATGCAATTACAGTGTTTTCTGAAAATGAGTTCTGCTAAAGTAAGTTTTTATGATGGGAGAACACCTGGAAGATTAAATATTTGATATATTGGTAGAAATTGTAAATGTCAGTTCTCCACTCCCCATGTTAAAGCCTGTTCAAATATGCTTCCTAAATCAAAACTAAACTAAAATAGTTATTACAAAAGATGAAGAGTGCTCTTTGAATCATCCTTGAGCAAAAGTGATTGCAACAGTTCTGAATACCCATTTTTTGCCATAGTTATGTTATTTTTAATCCTAAGGCCACATGTTGTGCTGGTTCCACTGCATCAACTTTTAAGTAAAACTGAAAATATCACCCACAAAAATATGTAACACATTAGGCCAAAATCTTTGTTTATTATTAGGCAGATAGATGAATGGGCATGTGACAAGAGAAATACACAAAAATGTCAACACACAAATCCCAGATGCACTTACAAACAAGATAATGATACCTTATACACATTGTGTAGCACAAGCTTTTCTAGTAGTTTCACTCAGCTGCTTTTTAATACTCGAAGCAAATTCTCTGTATCTTGAGTATTCAGCAGAAATTTCCCTTAACAATTGAAACGGAGAAAATTACCTTTCTCCTGCTACGCATACAGAGGCTTTGGTTATATAAAAATTTGTATTCCTGTATGTTTCTGCATAAAGGGCTCTATACATTCTTTGTGCTTCTCTGAGAAAGAAAGGTGAAATCTTTATTTCATCCATACTGACTACACCAAGGGATATAACAGGATTTAATATAACATGATGCAAAAGCATGAACTCAACATTTAAACAATAGAAAGTTGAAGAAAATTGCCATCTTCAGTAGTATTATCTAAACACTTTCCAATGTGGCTCTGCAGGTTGATATACATTTTGGGTATTGGAAATAAATCTGACGATCATCTTTATTTTGACTTCATGGTATCTAAGCAAAATGAAACACATTTATGTAAAATAGGGAATTATACAAAAACCTGAAAGGGAATGCTAAAGATGTCAAAGGAGGAAGCCTAGTCAAAGTGCTAATACTTATATCTTCTCCCATAGCATGAACATAAACACAAGTTTTATGATATGACCCTGACCTGCCACTTTCCGTTGCAAATTACTACTGCCTTAATTATTTGCATCCGTGAACTCAAATGAAAATACTTAAGGATATATCAATATGCTCATAAATCATCTGCAGGCAGTAAGTAATCCAACATAGATAATTAGAGAATTTACGGAAGGCTTACTCCTTCTGTTTATCTGCTTATGACATTTGCAGTACAGCCCTAACAGCAAGATAATTACTAGATTTATTCATCAAACAAAATCACGCCTTCTGGGAATGCACAGGGACTCTGGTTTTAGGACTAATAAAGACATTTTTCACCAAAACTCAAGTACGAATTTGCTCAATAACTAGCTGCAATAAGCTTTTATGGAAGCACTCAAAGAAAAGGCTTGGCACCAGAGGGCAGATAATTAAAGGTGCAGTATTCCATACAAAAGTCTCTGAACAATTCCCTGACCATATTAAAATTTAATTGTTGAATGTTAATTGAAAAAAAAAAGAGGTGTTACTGTTCCCTCTGTTTCAGTAATTATTCTTCTCATATAAAAATATATATCTATATGTATACAACAAAAGAAAACTTCTAAGATTTAAAAAAGTATTTTCATTAATTTTCAGTAACACCTCAAAATAAACTTATTTTTTAATAAAATTGGTGAAAGTATTTTAAATATTTGTGAAAGAATGTGGATGCAGACTAGTGCACTATATGAGTACCCAGCTAAACAACTACTTCTCCTGTGGCACTACAGGCAAAAAATTTCCAATAAAAATTAAAAAATGAAAGCACAAATCCCATACTATTTGATCAAGGTGACAAAGATGGTATAATTCTTACTGCTGCAAAAATTTAAAGAAGTTTTGTAATTTAGCCCAGCCTTTCCCTTAATATTTTTCTCATAATTTCTTTTAGTTTTGTCCCTTTTCTGAATTTCTAGTCTCAAACCAGAAATCCAAAAGTCCTTGAAGCATACAAATTAACAATAACTCTAGCTCATTTCCTCGGAAATTAAGAATACAGTTTTTACAGTACTGGCCAGGTAAAGGCCGTGTGCATTCTCCATGCATACTGGTCTCAAAACTTGGCTATTTGGGACAGGATGGGTGTTCTCTGAGACACTAAGCTTTTACTGTACCAGAATGCAGCACAGCCCTAGGCCAACTGTCTGCTGCAGAGAAATGATGAACTACACAAAATGCAGACTTTTAAACTAGTATTTAATTGTTTAATATCATGGCTGTTGGTAGAGCATTGTTGCTTGAAAAATAAATTGGTAATTCAATTAAATGGCTACAGAAGATATATCATATCAGCTGTAGAAAGGCACTAACCCCAGCTTGAACTTGACGTCCCACATTGCTTCACTTATTTGACAAATGGATTCTTGAAAATAATTGAAACACATGGCTGCCAGCGTAGGTCAATAATACTTTTTTGCCATTCAGGCTCTTAACAGCTTCCATTTTTTCTTGCACTGTGCCATTCAGGGCAAAGATTGCATTTTCCTGGTAAATCATGCAAACATTATTACTAAAATGGGACTAAATGCAATGAAAATGGACTACATAAAAGTAATGGCACTTAAATAAAAGAAAGACCATCTAGGGCAAACACTTAATGTTGGATTTAAATACTATATGATATTGCTTCCATTATAAATTTGTATTGCAGATGTAAGAAGGCAAGCTCACCAACTATACACATACTACCATTTGTTTAGCTAAGCTAAGCAGTGCTAATAAGACAGACCAGTGAGGGAAGGCTCACATATTAAGCAGTTGGGAATATTCATATATTTTATTTGGTTTGCATTAAACAGTCAGCACACAAAAGTATAGTATGTCATAGATGCAGAACAGATGTGATTTTTAATTTCTTTTAGCATTGATTTGTAACTTCTTGTAGTGAACATCAAACCTGTCTGGAAGGAGATGTCTTTTTAGTGTTTGGAAAAGTTTTTGGAATCACAGATGTAAGAAGTATTAATCAAAAATCCAAATCCTGTAGAAAAGAAAATCACATTTATTTGCAATGATAAAGTTACAATTTCTTGGTTGAGTGATTTACTCTCAATAAGTCAGAGAGAAAGCACATCAAAACCAAATATTAGAGAACTGTAGTGCAGAGACTACTGGCATTTCACCTTAGTATTTCTTTTAGATCATTCAATATGTTCAGTTGCTTACTAGTCTCGGATTTGGTAAATCAATCCAGCAAATACCACAGATGTTTATGGAGAAGTGGCTAGAGGTTTGCCTAATGGCAATTACAAATAAATTTAAAAACCAAAACCAACAGGACAGCAAAAATCAGGAAAACAAACAATCAAACAAAAAGTAACAGGTAAACATCCTCTGTGTACCAGACTTCATCTTTCATTCTCATACTTTGAACAATATTTCATTTCTCCATAGGTATAAGCTAATCGTTCTTTCTTTCAAATCCCACTTAGGAGAAAGTAAGTTTTAGCAGCCTTTTTACAGTAAGCCCTTCACTCATACTTAGGAATTAATACCAAGATTTTAATATACTAATTCAATTTTGTGGTGTTATGGGTAATATTGTTAACTTAGATCTACTAGAAAAAAAACCTAAAACCATCTTTCTCATCTGTGTTTCTTCCATTATAGCAGCAGAGTTTTGTGTGTCTTTCCTACTTTATCATCTTTTTTCTTCATAGACATAAAGACACATTTCTACATCTAAAAATGTTCCAGCTGCTAAAGAAATTTCAATGCAACTTCAAAAAACACTTAAAAATTACATGGTACTATAGCTAGCATATGTGTGCCAGTCTATGTGTAAAAATAAAAGAAAACAGGGTATAAAAACATGGCAATCAGAATATTACAAAATATTTAAAGTAAGACTCACCAAAAGTTATTTTTAAAATATTTTCAAAATGCTATTGACAAATTGTCACCCTAATGCACCTAAATGTAAGGTGAACTCATTGAATTCTTGCCTTAATAGTTTGGCTTTATGTTTTGTGGGGTGCTTAGGACAGCAGCTTTATCATTTTGCGTAACATTTACTTCAGTACATTAAATAATCTCCTGGGGAGTGCTTCCAAAAAGAACCTTGAAACCTACAAAACTGAGCGTTGCCAGGCAGCTTTCCCACCTTGGAGCTCACTGCTCAAATGTCTGCTTTGATACTGTTTTAGCACACACTGCCTGGTACATGTTTGCCCAGCTGAGGAGCAGAAGATAAACAATATTTCTTTCCTTTCTAAAACCAAATTGGATTATCCATTCCTTGAAGAAAGCACTTTTTAATAAACATATATCTTCCCAAGATCCTTTCCCACTTATTCAACATATGCCATCACTGTTCTGAGATAAATCTAAATCAATATAAAATACAAAATAGCACAAAACCAGTGTAAACTGTTTCATGCTCTACCTGTGTTCCAGTCAACCAGTCTCAGTTTTTGTCTTTTAAATTATTATTAAGTCCATGGCTACTAAGAAAGCTGCTGTGAAAATTAGTGGCACAATGAGCAGAAGGACTTTCCAAAAATTTGGAAAAGACAAAAATGTAGAAAAGCATTAAGATATATAGAATTATGTTTCTTATAATGTAACTTCTTACTATGACTTGAAGCCACTCATATGACCCTCCAGTAATGTGCAGAATTCAGAAAGGCAGCTGAAATGGATGACGAGGAAAACGATTAATTACTGGTCGTAACCCTGCTCTTACTGAATAATCTGAAAAACCACAAGTGCCTTTGTATATTAATCAATTCCTATCAGATTGTTAAACAAAAAAACCACATAAACTATTATTTGAGAGGAAACAGAAAACTGTTACTTTTCTTCAGAAATAGTATTTTAAAAAAAAAAGAGTTTATTCTCATGTTTTTGAGAATAAAACTAACCCAGAGTTTTACACTTTTATGATTTTAAATTAACTTTAAAAGTCTAATTGGGCTGTAGCTGCATATTTTCTAGATTATTGCCACATGTTAGGGAGGGGTAGCACAGAGGGTGCATGTGCTATTGTTTGTGGGCTTATACAGGGTGTTTTGGTGGTTAGTGTTGCCAACCCTTGAGCTCAATTTCAGCATGGTATTTCAAAACTCTCAAGACTTTTCCCAATTAAGGATTATGGAAACAGGCCTGGTGAGCCTGGAGGGTTTTGAATTGTGCTTGTCAAATATTAAGAAAACATTGGTATCTCCAGGCTCACAAAGCTCTGATGAAACTATGTCTATGAAATTACATAAATGAACAGGAAATATTATGTGGTATATGTCAGAGATAATTTCATAACAAACAGCACATAAGAAAAGAGCAACTACAGCCTAATGCTTTAATTGACTCCGCTACTGCTAATATTTTTTAAAATTATATATTTTCAGGCCAAAATACAATCCACAAAAATAAGGCATTTTCACTAGCTTTTTTGCCAAATAATATCTATGGACGCTTTCATCTGCAAACCAAATATCCTCAGCATGCCACCAGTCAATTAGGTGTTTATCCTTAAGTTTTTAATTTATGTCACTTGGGATACGAGTCAGTTTTCCTAATTAGAATATATCTATCAAGATTAGAAAATAGGTTGGGCAAATTTATAATCTGTTTTCAAAAAAAAAAAATTTGCATAAAGTAGATTGTAAGCTAATGCAACATTTAAGTTTAGATTGACTCATCAAGGGTCAGCGTTCAGAGTTTTCCATAATGGTGTGTCCCTTTTAGACCTACAAAAACAAATGCTTAGCATGAGGCTGGGTCCCACTAATGACCATATTTTATCGTATTTTATTGCATCAAAGCATGAATTTAATGAATTTAATTTAATTTCATGATTATTCAAAGTAAGAACAGTGAAGCAGGTGTTAGAATAAACTACTGAATTTTGTGTCACTGACAGCCACAAGCATTTTAATATGTGCATATAGAAACAGAAGTGTGTTGTAAACTTCATTTCTTAAGAAAATATTGAGAGCATTACTGTAGGAATGAAGGATGAGGAGGTTTCTCCACCAGTTTCAAGTTTGGTCTGTATCAATGGATAAAGCACCTTGGAATGCTATTCACAGAGTCTAAGTTAGACTGATATTTTGAAAGTCACATTAAGCACTACTTTCTCTATTAACACTAGGAGAACATGCATCTAATTTAGCTGACTCAAGTAGGTACTAAAGTAAAATATTAATAACCCCCAAGGAATGCATATAATCTTACCTGAAAAACAAACTTGCGGACTTGGTTAGAGTCAAAGCTACACTGCCAAAATGTAGATCGATTAAAAAAAAATATCCAAATCAGCTGCTGAAATCAGCTCCTGAAATCCAGTGAACATGCACTAGATTCAGGTGGGCTGCATATTTCAGGTTCAGGGACAGGAATTGTCCTCCATCAACCTCCTCAGAAGGTTATTTGTCAAGGTACAGATGAAGAGGTGTAACAGTAGATTTCTTTCTTTCTCCCCTCCTTTCCCCACCAAGCTCACCATAGAATATATTCTTGCAGAAACTTGGATATGCCACTCCTTGAATAAACATTCTGAATGGATCAAAACAGAGACTCTGACATTTATATCATATGAGGAATCACCCCCTAACTGGGATGGCTCTCTTTTTCTTTCTTGTCCTGCTTTTAGGTCTTTAGTATCTGTATCTATCTCGTAACTCAAAGATCCATTTCAGTCCTACTTCACTCCTGCCTTTGAATTAGACCATTGAGCATGTTCAGAAACATCCACCCCTATGACAGGTACATCTACTGGAGTACTATTTTCATTTTTGGATGTGTTGGTTTCAAAAAGGAGTCCTTAAAACGTTTTTAAGCTCCAAGACTACTGACAGAACCATAAAACAGTAACAGACAACGAGGAAACTCACTGCTAAACTGAAACTCAACCTGTAATGATAAAATCACAGACTGAAGAAAGAACACCTGAGACAGTAATGAAGTAAGGTGTAATTTTCAGAAAAAAACCTCTCAGATGTTTTTTTTTTTCAATTGCAGAGATTCAGGCAGAATAAAGGAGTGGTGTAATTGGTATAACAAAGAGAACTACTCAAAATTAAAACCTGTTGCTGTAGATTGTGCTGTTATGAACTTGCCTAGAGATGGTTTACTACAGCAGAAACTCTTCAGCATAGGGGTCACAAACTTTAAATTACATGTCTAAATGTCTAAAATATGCTTCAACAGTCACAGTAGAATCATAAATTATAATCTGAAAATGATGGAAGACCTCACAACCATTATAAGTTGATCTTGCTTTTACTGACATGAAGTAAGGATACCACCAAGCTACAAAAAGTGATAAGTTTACAGGATAGTTAGAGGTGTGGTTTATTACACTCAGAGATCTCTCTGGATGAGATTTGTAGAAGACCAATTGCAGTTCTTGTCCCTTGGTACATGTCCTTAGAGACATGTATGAGAGTAACTTCTTCAGATACAGGTGTGATTTCTCCATAGGAATCTGATTTTCCTCCTTTTAATATATATAGATACAGATATAGATATCTAGAATATACATATGCACATATATTTATACTCCCTCCAGTATTTGAGGTTACGAGGCCTTAGAATACAAATTAAAGTTGAGTTTCAGATACCTTAAACTGCATTCTGGTTATTATCCCCAAGTGTTAAAACACTTAGGTAGAAGAGGCAATCCCTTGGGAATTACCTATTTTAAGAAAAACTTATAGGTGAAACTCCACCTCATTCCTGTAATTTAGTGCTGCTTACCTTGAAACTTTGAATTATTCTCTTCCTCTATTATTGAAAATACTGTTTCAAGAATAGTTGTCAGAGAGTGGAAGCATCCCAATGTTAATTATTTCTTGTTGGATAATTTGACTGGAGGCATATTAATAATGTTTCTGTTGTAACAGAAATCTTTTAAATAGAAGACTCAATTTTCCTTACAAAGGCACAAAGTTTCACCTGACTGTGCATGCCATCATCTCACACTTGCTCGAAAAGTTTAACCTTATCTTTTGACTTCTACTACAAGATCTCAATTAGAGCTGATGACTGCTTCAGCATTTCTTAAAACTTTAAATGTTATGGGACAGTCATAATTGTTTTTACTAATTTTTCCCAAAGCCACACTTACCTCACCCCTCTGTTGAACTCATCCTGAGCTCTGATCAGTTAAACCACTACACCTAAGTCTCTGTCCCATTCATATGTGTCTATACAAACAAAATAATTTAGTCAGAAAAACAGTTATATTCATTTTCTGAGGTCTGTGTCAGTAACCAAGTTCATGTACTGGCCTCAAATTTAGCTTTCTTCCTGAAAACCTTGGAGGGTTTGGGATGGTGGAGGGAATGCATGAAGCTAAATAAGATGTGCATGCTACAATCACACATTTCATTTTGCTAATTTATTTATCCACTCCTGGTCACAAGGCCTAGATTTATCTTAAGAAAAGGAAAGAGAGAACAGGCTGTGCTTAAGCAGAAATATATGCATGAAGGTCTATACATTTTGCTGTTATTTCAGGGATACTTCTTTAAGGATTAACAGCACCATTCCCAGCATGCTCAGGGTCAGGGACTGATTGTTGGAACAGAAGGTGACTCCCAAGCTCTGCTTTTTGCATCAGGTATCATCAGAAAGTTAACCAGCAGGTTTTGATTCAGTATCAGCCACGAGACATAAATACAGTTTGCACTAATCTTTGAGTTCATTAGAACTTACAGAACGTGGAAAACCTTCAGCTGCTGCACAAACATGCAAGACTTCCTCTTCCATGGAAAACTCAGAAAAACAACAGTGATTTAAGTTGACTGAAACCAAATATAGTAATTGGTGAGCTCTTACTTTGACTATTACCCTGTTTCCAGATGTGCACCACCATTAAGCCCACCATGACAATTTTTCCCATTAGGAAATGCAGAAATTATTCTAAAATACTAACATCTAATGAATCCTGTTAATTCTACCAAATTTCTATATGTGTATGACTTTTAAACTGACAAAAAACTCCAATAAATGTTAGTTAAACATCTTCATCATAAAAATTGCCGCTGATCGAACTGAATGTCATCAGGATGCTGAGATTAACAGGAAGCTCAAACTCAGATTTAAATTTCAAGCCAGTGAGTATGAGAAGCTCAGAGCTGAAGACGAAAAAACTAGCAAGCCTCGTTTGATTTTTCAGTAATGCAAAGAATATATGTTTAAATACAAATTACATTGTGGTAAGTGGTATATTGTGCTACTGTGTTTTAATAAAGCTTATAAGCTTTATTACAGGGTTCTTAAACAACTGCTGGTTTATTTTGAAATTTGCAACATAAATTTTTAGGGGCTCAAGAGAGCCCCTAATCATCAACTGTCACTGTGAACACTTTGTTTATGAGGAAAACATACATGCAAAGCTGCTGACAGATTTCATCTGTCAGACAATCAAATTTTTTCAGCAATACAACAGGAAAAATATATGATAAATTTCAAAATATTTTATTGACTACAGGAATGAGGTGGCAAGTTGTGAAAATTCTATTGTTAACTGATGCAAGGTGGGTCAATGTAAGTGCTGTGCAATGCAAGAGACAGAAGGTTCTCTTACTGTGAAGTACAGTACCCCATGTTTTTCCTTTCACTTCCAACACCGGCCTTTCCCAATATTTTCTGCATGAATAGAGCACTAGCTTCCTCAAATATCAAAATACTAAAAATTTACAGAACATAGTATTGATCAGAAAAGTATAGAAACTTAGGTGAGAAAATGGCATAAACAATGTTGCAGGATGAAGTTAAATAATGGTAGTCTTTGAGAAACAGCACTATTCTGTGGTAAATATTTAACCAATTTTTAACTTTCCCATTGAAAGCATAATAGCAACAGTCACCTCCTAGCTTACGCTACTGGCTCAGCAAATCCTTAATGATAGTAGAAGTCCAAGTGTGCTCCTCCAACTAAGAAATGTTGCTTTTTGGAACACTGAAATATGCAACTTGATTTAAGACTATAAAGCTGTATTTCATTTTAAATATATGATGACAAGAAATACGGTATCTGGAATCAGTAATTCTTAATACGTGCAAACCATCTTCATTCACAGTGCCTCAAGTCCCAGTTAACCAAGGACTTAGTGACCTGAAACAATCAGATTAAGGCAAATGTGTTGTTAACTAAGACTTTGAAATCTGTTCTTATTCTGGTAATTCATGAGGTGGCAGGCTTTCCTCTGCATTGCTGCATGAACAGATGCTTTGCCATTGTGCTTAATCACCTACTGAAACACTATATTTGAGGTAAGATGTAGAGTTGACATATTGAATTCTTTGGCATTAACCCTAATGCTTAGGGTAAATTTCCAAATAATATTGTGACAATGCTTACATTACTGCTGAAATTTTATAGGAAAATGTTTTTGTCATCCAAATTCATTTTTTAAAAGAATTCATGTCCCTTTGTTTCTGACATTTAATGTCATCTCAGTTACTTTAACACTACCCTTGAAACAAAAGACAGAAAGGAAGCCCCAAATAAGACCTTTCTATAAAGACCAGATGGACAGTCAGAAAGCAGAGAAGTTTTGGGCAATGTTATAAATCCTCTGGAAATCTTGCTTTCTGAAAGTCATTAATAAATGACATAACAGTACTTTGTAGTTAGAGAAGCTTCCTAAACAGATGTTACTTTCTGAGCATTTTTTCTACTTTCTTCACATCTTTGTATATCTGCAGAGTGACATAAGCAGCCTTTTAAAATAAAAAAGCTAAATTTAACATTTCCTTCACACAGGCAACACTGCCACATTGAACTGCTTCTGGAGCACATATTCTGCCAGACTACTCTGTGAAGTAGTGTGATGTGCAGCAACTGAACATCAATGTGTTATATCTATCATTTGCCTTGTCTAACCATGAGCAAGTCATGGTCATGACCCATCTGCATAGGAAGGTGAAAATAGCACCCTTTATTTTCCTTACTGTTCATTCAAAATAGACAGCCTTACTAAGATTTCTAAAATTATTTTTTAAATTTAAAAAAGTGTTTTAATAAAGTCAAATAGTAGAAGCAGAAAATAACTTACCTTGGTAGGAAACCTTGTATTTTCTCAAAACCAGATGTTTGTGAGAACAAAAATAAGCCATTGCATAGTATGCATGAAGTCAGTCACACTCACCACAGAAAGAAATGTGATACTTCTTTCTTTATACTGAAAGAAGAAAACATCCTGTGCCTTCTAGAAATTATCCATTAATGTATGAGAGTAGCATTTTTTTCCCACTCCCCTGCTGTAAAAGGAAGTGTTCCAGGTAAGGTATTTGTGGTCTTATCAGAGATCAAAATTATTTCACTCTTCTATTAAGAAAAAAGCCAGATGATACGTACATTCAATTCTTTAATAAAGAACAGTATATGTACTAACAAACATCAATAAATTACTTGTCTGAACTTCAAATGTCTAGCAGTTAGAGGATTTAAGTATGCCAATATATAGATTTTGAAGAGTCTTTTAAGTGCTGAACTCCTTTTCTTATTCTGCAATAACCTTAGTTAGTTTATTAAATAATTTTTGGATTATGGTCATGGATGTTGATTTTGTATATAGACTTTTGATTGCATTAGATCCTGTATCACTTGCTTAAAGAAAGAGAGTAAAATGACCAATATTAAAAACATTAAAAAGAAATATTTCAATTAATTACTTCTTAATTCTCAACTGAATATGTGCAGTTGCAAGATACAAGAATGTCATCTACATATATATATATATGTATATATATGGAAGACGGTACTGCATGTCTACAGTGAAGAACTATGCATTTTACACATTACAAGGAAAGTATTACAGTTTCTTTCAAGTAAATCTGCTCCTAAAAGGGAGAAAACAAGTAAATAGAAGATTAGCAGGATTAACTTAATTTACAGGTACTATGAATATTTTAATAGTTTAAATATTACACAAAAAAAATTTGGTTTGCTGCGTCAAGAAGTGAAAGCAAAGCAAAATGGATCACTTGACCATAATATTCAGAGTACCTGAAATGGATTAAGAAATTTTATAAATGTAACTTCTAAAATATTCCCTTTTGTCTTAATAGGTAAGGAAAATAAATTATAATGGCTCAGATGACTAGTAAGAATACACAGACTAAAATTGCCATTTTAAAATAAATAAACTTACCAGTGAGTACTAGTGACTGCTTGTCATTACCAGCATAGGACAATATTAATTAAATTCAGCTAACACTCAGAGTTAAGACATCAGCTGCAATAAAAAAGACTGAAAGCCTTTTCTCTTTCATCCTGTGGATTTGCTTGCCAGCTATTAAAACTTTAGAATAGGAATCTTTTTAAATTCTCTGAAACATTTCTTGACTAAACACTGAAGGAACCCTTCTGGGGCTTTTGGGGTGGTTTATTGGTTGGGTGGGGGTTTTTTTGGGTGTTTCGGTTTTGTTGGGTTTTTTTTAATACTGAACAATGCAAATTTGCGCTTCGTCTTTGACACAAGAAACCAGAAAGCTAATTAAATCTGCGGACTGTTTCCTAGACTTGAGTCCTAACTCTCAAGTGCAAGTCATGACTTGAATCCCTGTTAGCTGTGAATTATCACCATAATATGATTCTAAATAGCAGATAATAGAATGAAACTGAATAGTCAGAACTGCTCTTCAGGTAACAGCTTCACAAGTAAGCTAAAAGAAAGTTAGTGACAGGGTTTTCAATATAATACCATTAATTTTCAGTTTGTCTTTTAATTTGGGACAACCACAGCTCACAAATTGTCTTTCCAAGACTGTGAGAGGGAGAAAACTAGTAGACAACAGGTTCATATAGGGTTCATTTTAACACTGAAAGAAAGATTTCTCAGGGAGAAACTGGGCCTACCTATGAAGTCAAAAACAACTTAGAAAAATAGAATGGAAAAATTATTTTCCAATAGAAAGTACAAAACACTGAAAATAATTGAAACTCTCCTCTCAGGTGACATTAATTCTAGAAAAGTTGATATTAACTGGCCGGCAATGGCTGACCCAATCATGGAACAGCAGAGCTTTGCCTGTCTCACTTGCTGTGAAAAATTTGAAACTAGACTTTGGTTAAACAACCCAGAATTTTTCTCAGACAGCTTCTAGTATAATTATGTCAATCAAAATACCATATAAGACACAAATGCTTTTTCTTTGCTGTTTATATGAACATCTTGGAAATCACTCCTATGAAAATTTCTGGTTTTAGCTTCTTATTCCCTAAACCAAGTTAATTTGCTTACATTAATTTACTACTAATTTACTTAGTAGACAACACTTAAGGAAATAAAAAGGAAATACTTTTTTTATAGATCTATATTTGTAAGACTTTGAAGCCACTTTTATTGACATTGTGGTTATGGATAAAAATAGATATTTAATCTTCATAATCAATTAATGTCTAGGAAGTATTTAACAAGAATATATTAGGAAAATTTAATTAGATAATGATTGCCTAACTTCATGTGATGTTCATTTATAACATGATGAAAATACTTTTACAATCATCCATATTGTCTTATATTTTAAATGCTCTGTCACTAAATTTACATTCCCCAAATCAAAGATTTCATTTTCTTGAAACCTGTTATAGCCTGACTTCATAAATTCGGAAAAAAGGAAACACGGTTAAGGAAATCTTCAGCAGTTTTAAAGTGATCTGAATTTTGCCCAAGTTAATGACATGCAATACTATTAACTTAATTATGTTATTTAACTGTGTTTTTTATAAAATACTTACATTTTAGTCTAAAATTGTTTTATTGCACTCTCACAGTGTGAAATTGAGATGCAGAATCAAAAGGACATGCCTTTTTAGATGGTGACGTCATGAAAAATTAACACCACCTTCTGGTCAAATCTGTGCAGTCATTAAGACCAACTGCAAAATAATTCTACTACATTATTTTCTCTAAATATCTATCATATCTTCTCTTTTATAGTCTGTCTTATAAGTCAATAGACAAAAACTCCAACCTACTTCCTAGCCAAAGAAGACAGAAGAAGCAAAGCATTTACTCATGTCATAGACTATTAGTTGCTACATAAAGGCAATATATATGGATTATAATACACTTATTAATACACATATAATACACATATGAACACACTTCACTTCTTCTGCTTAAATCCTTTCTTAAAATTTTCACATGCAAAAATATCTAAACCTAAGTTCTTCTTAACAGGTCACTAGTGTCCTGAGACAATTTCCTTCATATCCAATATGCTTGGCAGCTTCTATAATTTCTTTCATTGATGGCTTTGCAAGCTTGTAGAGATTGCCATTTTACTTGCATGTAGACATAGTACAATAAAAGTGAAGTACAGAACTGACAGTTATAAATATCAACTTTGTATCTTCCTCCAAATAAAATGCAGAAAAACTAATTGTTATTGATTTATAACTAGTATATTTATGACTTTTGCCAACCACCTAAAAATATTAAATATATCTTCATCATCTGAATTTAGTAACTTGAGAACAAACTAATGCTTTGTGATGTCTTATTTATTGTCAACAAATTTTTGTGGGACATTCTTAATGACTTCTCTGGGTCATTTGCCTGTGCACAAAAACTGGCTAGCAGTTAAGGAAAACAATTTTAAATAATTGTAAAGAATCACAATGTTTGGTTTAGTGCCTTAGATAATATTCACTTTTCACTTTGAAAATTGCAAGTTATTGATGAGGCAAAATATCCAGATACAATATTTGGCTAATGCAATATAATAACACATGCCTTTAATATGTGTTGTTGGGCATTTTCTAGCTGATTATAAATAACAGTGGCATAATATAATATGAATATGTATGAATTAATGAAAAAACTGCATTGTCATATTAATGATTTAAAGAGCTGTTTGTCGAGTCTGAGTAATATATTGATTTAAACATATAGGAATGTTCCTGTTACTTAGGCAGTTTCCTTATGTTATATCAACAATAGTAATTTTAATGGAGAAAAACACAATAGAAGATGATTGATTATTTCCTTTTGTCATGGAGATCAATTATTGTGGAATGTGAACACAAGAAAATGAAAACCTTGTTATATAAGCTGTCCCTTGAGTCTTTGCTCATTTTGGTGTATTGTTTGTAGACTGTGGCACAGGCTAATAAAAATAGCATAGTAAATAAGGCATTCTGCTGAAGTAAAATAAGTTTCATCACCAGTGAAATCTGTCTTTCATAAAGTTCGAGTACTGTCCTAGCTTTTACATATAAAATGCGTGTTTTAATCTATGCCAAAAGCAGCGTAATCCAAAGTTTGCAAAGCTATTATCATTATATTACATTTGTAATGAGAGAACATAATGAAAGATGAAAAACTTTATTTAAGCCATAATAGAAAATCTGCTCACAAGCAGCACAAATTAAAAAGTAATACATTTAATCTTAGACAGCTGGTAGAAATAATTATATTTTTACTTAATTGTCAGTAATTTGTGAATGATGCCAAATTTTGTGTGTGGGTTTTTTTGTAACTCAACATGAATCAAACTGCTGTGTTAGAACCATCATACAAATGGTAAAAATGAAGTAATGAAAAACTATTTTTGTGTATTCTGCCTTACAAACAGTGAATGATACAAGTTTGTGGCATCAATCTCTGTCCAATGAATTCAAATAGTGGTCTATTACATGACACAAGCATTCAAATTCAGAGTGGCTTTAAGTGGTTGAATTTCTAATAAGACAACGCCATTTTAAAACAAAGTCTCAGTCTTGTTTTGAACGCCTTCTAGGCTTAAATGTAGACTCTTATAGTGCTGCTGTATAGATTTCCTTTAATAAGGTTGATTTAGAAACAATATTACAGAAGCTGTGAAAAAAAAAATCAGATAAATCTAGCAGTCCACCTCTTATGTCTTTCTTTGATTCACTGCTACTCTATTTGCTTGGAGACAGAAGACTTTATTCTTAGATACTGCTATCACCTGGTGTTTGCTAAATTGCCGTGAAATTGTTGCAACATCTGTTTGTTACTGGAGAAACATTAAATTCATATTGCTGCAATAAACTGATCATTGCCAATTAAATGCCCATTAATTGTGTAAGCAAGGAATGATACCAGATGTTTACATTAGAAAGAAAAATATCCTTTGCTCTTAATTTTTTACTTATAACCCTCCCCTTTCAGATGGATAATAACATGAAAATGCAGTTTTCTGTGGTGATGAGACCTTGGAATACATGTAGAAGTATACTAATAAATATTATTAGCACACATAAATAAACCAGAATCTTTTATTTAAAACTGAAATATGCATATCTTTATCCTTATATGTATATATATGAGTTATACTGTATAGAGTTTTCTATTAAATTTATTCCTGGTACTTACTGTTAGATTTAAAGTTTCCAAAACAATTAATTTACTTCTAGTGAAAAATAGGATTTTCAAGGAATGCCCAAACACATTTCCCCACTGTCCCTTAACAAGACATAGACACTGTACAATCCCAGAAATTATGGAAGAAATTTCTGATGGAAATTTCAGTAATGGCTTAAATTTGCCCTTATCATCTGAATTACTAAAGGAGCTTTGAACAAAGGCTGTCAGTATGCCGCAGGACCATGTTCCCACAATGAAAGCATGAGAAAACATGGCCACAATCCCAAATACATAATTTTCTTAATCAGTGTTCACAAATCATAGAATCACAGAGTCCTGAAATACTTTGTGTTGGAAGGGATCTTTAAAGACCATCTTGCTTAACTCTCTTGCTATGGAAAGGGACACCTAGCTCATACTGCTCAAGGCTGTGTCCATCCTGTTCCTGAAGAACGATGATGGGCCATTCACAATCTCTCAAGGAAACCTGTTCCTCTCTCTTACTACCCTCACCATAAAGATTTTTTACTTATATCTAGTCTAAGTCATATATGCAGAATCATATTAAATGGTTTGGGTTGGAAGGAAGCTTAAAGATAATCTAATCTGACCTTCCTGCCATAGGCAGAGACAACTTCCCCAAGACCAGATTGCTCAGAGCTCCATCCAACCTAGCCTTGAACACTTTCAGACGTGGGGCATCCACAGCTTTCTGGGCAGCCTGTGCCCCTGCCTCACAATGCTCACAGTGAAGAATTTCTTCCTAATATCTAATCTAAATCTTTCCTCTTTTAGTTTAAAACTGTCATCCCTTTTCATATCAGTACAGGCAACAGTAAAATATTTTTATTATAACCTCTCTCTATATATCTAAAAGATGGCTCTGCTTGTACTCCTCTCTTTTCCAGGCTGAACAACCCAAGCTCTGTCTGACTGTCTTCCAAGCAGAAGCTCCATTCCATGGAGCTTCTGCATGGTCCTCCTCTGGACATCCTACAACAGATTCTTATCTTGTGTTGCAATTAACAGAGCTGCATGTAGCACTCCAGCTGGAATCCCAGGAGAGTGAAGTAGAGGAATCCCCTCCCTCTATCTGCTGCCCACAGTTCTTTTGATGCCGCCCAGGACACAGTTGGCTTTCTGTACTGACATCACACATTTCCAGGTGACGTGAAGGTTTTCATCCATTGTACTCCCAATTCCTTCTCCTCAAGGCTGCTCTCAACCTGTTCCTTACCCAGCCTGTATTGACACAGGGGATTGCACCAGCCCAGATGTAAGACACCTGGTTTCACACTGGCTCACTCTTCAAGCCTGTCAAGGTCTCTCTAGCTGTCATCCCTTCCCTCAAGAATATCAACTTTGTTGCTCATCTTAGCCTCATCTGTAAATAATTTTACAGGAAAATTTATTATCTTCCTTCTTAGTCATGCACCTATCATAGTAACTGATGCGGTGCGTTTTGTGGTGGGGCTCCCCGGGATGTCCCCGGAGGGCCCCCTAGGCTGTGAGCCCTTAAAAAATGCATTGAAATAACAGCACACAGTTGTCCATATTAAAAAAATTTGAAACTATTAGATAAAATAGACAAGTTACTGACCTGGTTAAAACAGCCAAAAAAATTCACAGTCATTTACCAATATCAGAGTTAGACTAAGTTATTTACACTTACCAGAATGTACATAACAAGGCTGGAATAGAGAAGTAGTCCATAAGCTCAAAAAAAAAAAAAAAAAAAAATTGTCTCAAAATGAAACTTCCCCAAAACACTGAGCATTAAGGTAGCCACTATTCTGACAAATTATTAAATTCCTCCATCCAACTGTTGAGTATTACTTCATAATATTTACAGTCCCACATAGTATAATATCATGATTCATAATACCCACAATAACAACACTACTACTACTACTACTACTACTACTACTACTACTACTACTACTACTACTACTACTACTACTACTGTTCATAATATAAAACACCCAGATTTGAAATACCATATAGCCAAATATTATTTGCAGTTTTTTATAACAGCAGTGAGGTAAGTATGACAGCAAAGAGCAGTATTTGCATTAAGATATTTCAGAGAAGTACTGTGCCAACTGGGCAAACCTTTAGAATTCCATAGGTGAGGTGAATTTATCCCATCTCAGACATAAAATTACATCCTGTTTTTACTTACTGAAACATGAAGTAACTGTGATACCATTGAGGAAGGTCAAAACACTGTTTCAAACACTGACAGATCTCTCTGTAATTGTAAATTGAAAATTAGATTATTTTCTGCTGGAATACCTCTGGAATAAGTTCTTACCCAAAATTTATTTAACATTAATGGAACTTTTTTACAAAAATTATCAAATTGTGATTTTCTTGCTAGTTTTCAATTAGAGTGATTGAAACATTGATTGTCCCATTCAGTAAACAGAGTCAAGGACAAATTGACAGTTCATCATCAAGGGTTATTTACACTAAAGATAAAGTTTCAAAATGGATCAATAAGCAGATGTCAATGTTATATGAACTTAGCTCAAAAACGGATCATAAACCTTATTCAGAATTTAAAAAAAAAAATCCTATTTAAAAATAACATTTTCAGGTTATTTTTTGCTTTCGTCTTTGCCTGTTATTTTGTTTTTAGGGGGTTGGTTGGCTGGTTGTTTGCTTAGTTGGTGGGTTGGTTGTTTTCAGGTTGTTTTCTTTGAACAGCAATTAGTACAGGAAGTTCTTATTTATTGTGTTAATTAAAAGCTTAGAAAAACTTTTCATAATTATCACTTCTAGGGACTTTTTCTTAATACTTGACTCTTTTTCCTGAAGCAGAGTTCAGATATTCTTCCATAGTGGCTAATAAATAAGGTGGTGATGCCAGGTGGGGGTTGGTCTCTTCTCCCAGGCAACCAGCAACAAGAACAAGAGGACACATCTTAAGCTGCACCAGGGGCTGGATATTAGGAAACAATTCTTCACAGAAAGAGTGATAGAGTCTTGGAATGGGCTGCCCAGGGAGGTGGTGGAGTCACTGACCCTGGTGTTGTTTAAGAAAAGAGTGGATGTGGCACTCAGTTCCATGGTCTAGTTGACAAGGTGATGTTGAATCACAAGTCGATTTGATGATCTCAAAGCCCTTTCCCAAAGTAGCTGATTCTGTGATTTAAACAGGGAAAGGCCATATAAATCTTTAGAAGAGACAAAGCATCTCCAGTGACCAAGCAAGCCAGAGAGAGGCACAAGAATCAGTCTGCTGATCCCTTTCTTGACAAGGACAAAGAAAGAGCTAGCCAAAAAAAAAGCTTCATATTTACTGGGAAATGCCTTAAACAAAAATAAACCATGGAAATACAATCTAACGAAAACTCTCAAACTATGTTGTGGGGGGTGTTTTTGTGGTTGTTTCAAAAAAGAATTCCATTTGAGTTGAATATTGTTTTCTAAAGAAATGACCACAGAAAAAAACATAGGAGAAAGACAATAGAAGAGAATAGAAGGATGTGTTAAGAGAAATAAAGAAAAAATGTGGGGGGAAAAAGATATCTTCTGTGCTAAGTTAACAGGAGTTACCATTATGGAGGGAGATAAAGAAAGTATCCTTTGGTTTGCATGCTGTAATCAGGTCTATATCAGCACTCTATATTTAAAAAAAAAAAAAGACACTTCTCCAGAGCTTTCTAAAAGTCACCTAATTATCTATATGCAAAATACACCAAAATTTCAAAGCACACAAGAGGCATAAAAATACTTCAAAATTCACAATAAATGCTGTAATAATTACCAAGATTTTAATATGAAGAACAGGATTTTTTCCCATTAATTTACACATACCAAAAAAAGTGTCATGTCCTTTACTTACAGATTTTGTCTCAAATTAAGTGGATTTAAACTATTTTCATCCTAAGTAGACATGGATAGGAGGGTGTAGCTTAGAATAGCTCAGGTTGGAGGGAACATGAGTAGCTCTCTAGTCCAACCTCTTGCTCAAAGCAGGACCACCACTTATGAAAACAAGTCATTGAGAGCTTTATTCAGTCAGGACCTGAGAACTTCCAAGGACAGAGACCTCACAGCCTCTCTGGAGAGTGACTTCCAGTGCCTGACTGCCCTCAGATTGTCCTCCTTCCATGCACCACTGTAAAGAGCTTCACTGGTTTTCTTTTTTATTGCACTTTCTTGTAGTTATTGACAGGCTGCAGTAAGGTGGCCCCAAAGCTGTTTCTTTTCTAGGTTCAGCAAATTCCATTGTCTCAGCTTCTTTTCCTGCAGCAAGTGATCTAGCACCTGATCATCCTAGTGGCTCTCTGGTTAATATCTTGCTCATATGGCAGATCCCAAACTGGGCACTGTATCCCAGCATGATCTAGGGGGTCCAGAGTGAAGGGAGAAAACCCCTGTTCTTGACTGACTGGTTCTGGACTGACTGGTCTCTTCAGCATAGCCCTCTTCAACCATGTTTTAGTGGCTTCCTTTGCAGAGAGAGGATAGTCCTGGGTCTCTAGAAAATTCTGCATTGAAGCTGCTCCACAAACAATAATGTTCAACCTGTAAAATTGTAGGCACTAGTAACACAAACTATACCATATACATATGGAAAGCTATACCATACCATCAAAGCAAAAACATCCAACTAATTTCACCAATGTGCAATCTCAGAATAACCAGGTTTTATGTGCTGTTCTTCATACACTTTAAAACACTGACGAATTTGCAAATTGTTTTAGGTCTCTGATTCTACACAGGCTAATGTATATTAAATGTATGTTTCACAAACTTGCTGTTTATCCTACATATATAATATCAAATAAAAGTTAAAGCATACATGACATCTTTACTTTCAGCTTTAATTGAAAATGAGATAACAATACAAATGCTCTGTCACTGTTTTTGTATTTTAATATTTTTGGTTTGAAAATCATTTAAAAGTTGCTTTTAATCACCATTAACTTCCCACCTTGAACACAGTGCATCTTGTACTGTACCAAAGAGCAAAGCCTCATTATAGACAGCTGTACTCCATTATGCTCTTCTGTATGTAAATAAAACTGACAGTATAAAGGAAGACAGAGAATGTGTAATTCATTTGTCTTTCACAACCTCTACAGAGAAGACACAAGTGCCTGTTACTGAAACTTATTTAAATAACGTGAAAAAAATTTAATAGCTAGTGTCATGCTCAGCACAAAAGATAAATGTTGACTACGCACATCATCATATATGATGAGAACACAGCTGACCTGATACATCCAGGAGTTAAAGCACAGCCTTATACCGAGGAAGGAACTCCATTCAGCAAGTGGAATAGCTGTGCAATCACTGCCCAAGGTGAGGAACACTCTCAAGAGATCCCAGCTCCCCTTCCAAAGCTTGTTACATGACATACTGTTGCCCTGGAAGGAATTGCTTGTATTTATTGAGACACAATGTTTTCTTTTTCTGCCTCTTCCTCTTTTTTATTGTCTGTTTAGATTAAAAGTTCACAGCATCTACCCAAATGGAATGGAATTATGGAATTCCTTATGGAATTCGGAATAAGTACCTTAAGTAAAAGTAAACTTCTCCTCCTGAAAAACATTTTCTAGCAGGCATTCTGTGGTATTTCTGTATCAACAAACGAAATTTTTCTCTATCAAAAGTTAATTGGCTTGTATATGTTAAAAAGCCCTCAATGCTAGGCAAAAAAAAAAAAAAAGAAGAAGAAGCTCGACATCACACCACAACAAGAAGCCCTATTCTCTTATATTTCCAGAAAATGAAACAATATTTTCAGGACAAGTTTGTCCGGCCTACATGTGCACCTAGACTTGGTTCAGAAATGGAAATGTCCTATGAAGAAACACTACAGAAGAGGAGTGGGGGCTCAGTTGTTCCTCAGATAGTTATGGGATTAATTTGCATAGGACAATGTGCTTATATACGCAATTTGTATACATATACATAAGAGCTGCATTACTGTATTTTCAGGGAAGTGTAACCTACCCTCCTCTGTGACCATTCTCTCTTGAGTTTCAGTTAGGCATTGAGGCTATGCTGGAAGTCACTACATGTAATAATTCAAGTCGTGGTGGGTGAGTCCCACGCTCTCATCACTCCCCAGTCTGTGGCCTGACTCAGGATGTAATTAACTCCCTACAAAAGCAGATAAATCAAGAGGTACATCCTGCAAATTTTTAATTTCTTCCTCAAGTTCTATACCAACAGCAAAATAAAAGCATTAGTTGTTGGTTTTTTTCCCATTTTGGCCATCTCAGGTCCAAGTGCCCTGCAATCTATCTCAGGTTGCACATCAAGGTAGAACAGTAATGGAAAATCAACCTTTTCCATACAGAAAAAACAATGGTTAGTGCTACACTCTACCCATTTAATTTTCAGTTTGAATAAAAACATTTTGGTCAGTTATGATGACACAGGAGCTCAAGTCTAAAACTAAGTTGAAACTTATACTTCTGAACCATTTCCAAGTTTTTTACTTTAGCTTTCCAGTAATTTCAATTTATCAGTCACATATACTTGCAATGGAATCCGCTTTTGCTTGTGGGAACAGAAGAAACCAATTCATTGATGGATACAAGCAACACTAAAAAGATGGTTTGTATGTGAAGAATAGCATTATGCATACTATAGATTACAGATTACTACTATAATCATAAGAAATCCTCCATTTTATGCACCAAATAAGATTTTGATTAGAGTTCTTCATCTAAACTAGATTTATATACCTTAAGTGACAAAGCTTCCATTAATAGATTCAAGGTGAATTTATTGATGAATCAGTGAAATTTTGCTGTCATGCCCACAGAAAGGCATTTTCTCTCAGCAGTGAAAAATGCTAAAAATATAAGGTGAAACCAAAACAATTATTAGGTATTTTTACAAAGAGTAAAAAGGCTGTTGTTCTTCCTTTTTTAGCTTCAGTTGCACAAGCAAAAAAACAGACGTACACAGTTATATCTTCTCTAGGAATTGCGTAATTATCTGTATTTCGAGAATAGCCATCATATTCATTCTATCCATGTTTCTGTTGCCTTTTCCTCAAGTGGAGATGTTTTATTCTGAGCACTCTGTTTAAAATCAATGGCCAAGTATTTCTTGGATGAAAAAAATTATAGGATTTGATATTTGTTAGATATTATTGTTGCACATAAACAGCTAGAAGGACAGAAATAATATTTCTAAAGTTATGGAGACATTATATAGGGGTTTTTGTAGTCTTAGTACAAATCAAATTCACAACATGAATAGATCCTTCCTATGTGCTATGTAATTACATTACAGGCATTTAATTGAAACTTAATAGAAATGAAACTTTGCCTAGCTTAGACATGTTCTGATGGTAGAAACTCAGTGGGAGGGCACTAGCTTATTAAAAATGTTCTTCCTCTATCTAACACTTCAGGAAATAAATATGTTTTGTTTCAAAGTACTCTTTATCATGTAAAACATCATAACCAGAAATCTAAGTTTTTTTCAGTTAACTATAATAATAGATAAGTTGAATTTTACAAATTGACCCACTGAATTATAAAGGTGAAAGCAAGGTTTCTCTCCATATTTGGATGAAACACTCCCACATACAAGGAGAAAATTTAGTTGTTAGCTAGGGAAGCAGCTGATTTTGCTCACATACAAAATACATTGGCTGCAAATATAAACACTTTACTTTAGTAGATGATTTGATATATTGCTTAGGGGAAGCAATTTTAAAAATTATGAGCTGAAAATGATGAAATTCCCTTCCAGAGAGGACCACAAATAGTTCCTGGGAACAGGATTGTGTAGGAGTGTGTTTTGCACAGAGAAGAGTTTCCAGTAACAAATATAAAGTAACAATTTCTCATGAGCAATAAGAAAATACTCTGTAAGGTTTTGAAAATATTGCTATGCCAGGAAAACCCTGTTGTGCCCTAAAATCCAAGTTAGAATGTATTCCATTTTAATTGTGATATAATTCTCTTGAATATCTGTATATCTATGAAAAAGCTCAAGTTAAAGAATTACCTAACGGTATTTCCATATGCCACACTAGCATTTGTCTGGAGGTGTTACTAGCCAAAAAAAGAACATTCTTAATACATTTGGTTAGTTTATATTGAGTAAAAATTGCATTTCTTAAGGAAACTGTAGCTATGCAGTGATGGATTGCATACAACTGGAGAAAGACTGACTTCATTTCTGTGAGTTGTCTGGAAGGGGTTAAACACAGAACTCAATTTCACAGCAAAATATCACAAAGTTGCTGATGTAGGAACTCTTTCCTAAGGAGGAAACATATAAACTGCACCATTTACTTGCCAATTAATCCAAGGAGATAACTTTAACATTAGTTCCAGTAGAGATGCATGCCTGCCCACTTTCCAGGTGGTAAAAACTAGGTTTGCAGCTATCAAACACCAGGACAGAGGAAATAAATGGGAGGAGAAATTAAAAAGAAAAAAATTAAGGATTTTTTCCTGTTTCCTTCTGTATTGGCTTTGTATGGCCAAGTTTTGGTAGCAGGGGTTCTACAGGGGTGGCTTCTGTGAGAAGCTGATAGAAGCTTCCTCCATGTCTGGTAGATCTAATATGCGGTGGCTCCAAAGGTGGATGTGCTGCTACCCAAGGCTGGGCCAAGTAGAAATGGAAAAATGCCTCTGTTGTGACAGATTTAAGAAGAAACAGGAAAAAAAAACTTTTAGCATGGAAGTAATTGAAGACAGAAAAAAGTGGGTGAGAATTTGTGAGAGGTGTCTGCAGACACCAAGGTCAATGGAGAAGGAGGGGAGAAGGTGCTCCAGGTGCCAGAGCTGAGATTCTCCTGCAGCCTGCAGTGCAGACCATGGGGAAGCAGCTGTGCCCCTGCAACCCTTGGAGATCCATGGGGATTCAGAGATCCACCTGCTGCCCATTGAGAAGCTCCATGGTGGAGAGGAGGCTGTGACCAAGTGGAAGGCAGGTAGAGAGAGGGCCCTTGAGGATGCTGAAGGACTGCACCCTGTGGGCAAGTGACCCATGCTGCTGCAGTCTGGGGAGGACTGCTGCCCATGGGAAGCACTCACATAGAAGCTTATGGGGAACTATCTCCCACAAGAGGGACTCCACAGTGGAGTAGGGAAAGCTGCTGCAGGAGAAACAATGTGTTATGAACTTATCATAACCCCCACTCCCAATTCCCTGTGCTGCTGGGGAAAAAGGTAGGGCTGGGACAGATGGAGGGGTGGAGAGATGGTGTTTTGAAGATTTTATTTTACCTCTCATTACCTTGCTGTGATGTTGCTAGTAACAAATTCAATCAATATCTCTAATTCTAGCCTGTTGTGCCCATGACAGTATTTGATGACTGATCTCTCCTGGTCGTCATCTCAACTCATTAATCCTTGATTATATTTTCTCTCCCCTGCCCAGTTTTGGAGGGGAGTGATAAAGTGGCTTTGGTGGATGCCTGTAATCCAGGCATCATAAAAACGCTACATTTTGAAAAGGAGACCCAAATGTCATCCTGTCTTATACAATGAAAGACTTAAAAGCTTTTAGCTTCTTGAAGGAAGGCCTAGCCAATGCCTAAAACCATAGATTTGCCCTAATAAAGTAATGGTGAGTCACTGCAATACAGCTCGGAGAGAAGAAAAACAATAATATAGTTCCCACGTGCAAGATAAATGTTTACACATTTAAGCTTACATTTATGCTTGCTTTTCCTGCTTAAGCCTCAAAAGAAATGCTTTGATGTGGTAAAATGAATCACACAGTCTGTTCAGCACTCAAAACAGCCCACATTCTTGTATCCCACTTGAAGTGGGTCCAAGCATGTGAAATAGGTAAAAATTGGATACCTGAGGTGCATATGGACAACTCTCACTAGCACTGAGGAGGTTTTGGTTTTCACTGTTATTCTCAGTATAAAAGGAGCTCATAAGGAACTGCTGAGAAGAAACCAAAGCCGATGGACTTCATTGGCATCTAAGTGACAGCAGAGACCACAGCAACAGCAATGCAAACCTATTTATTTGAAAAAGGACTTTTACCTCTCTCTCTATTTTTATTGCATGGGTATTATTATTTTTGTTAGTTCTGTAATGTGTAGAAAAGGCCATAATTAGTTTTAATTATTCTACAAGCTTTGCTTAGTTTTTTGAAACCTCTAGGTTCTGACCTTTTCACTTTTATTCCAGCAAAATTTATTTTCCAAGACAAAGGGAAGTTTTTCTGGATGAAGAAAATAGGATTGGCAGAACAAACTACAGCTGAACTACTTGTTCATGGTGTAATTGACTGGACTCAATACGATTCCTTTTATATCTAGCAACAAAGATTTTTTATTCAGACATTGAGTTATTTTTCTCCTTAATGACCATATCGAATTAGTATATTTGTTTACTATGTTGTGTATTGTTATTTTATACAGCGTACACATCAAATGAAGAATAATACCCAGTGCCATTTTCAAGGCCATGTAGAATTATTGAAACTTTTAACAAACCAAAAGTTTTCACACACATTCATTGAAATTCAATTTCTTCTGGCCTCCCTACACTGCAGCACTTCAAGAAGCCAAGTCAGTTTTGTGATTTCCATAAACAATGGAGAGCAACTTCTCAAGAATAGGTGCTTCCTACATATGAGGATAGTCCCAGGATCCCATTCATGCTAGGGTGAAGTAATGATAAAATAAACTGATTTTTTCTATTTTTCTGTGTCTGGCAGAGCTTCCAGGGGAGCAAGAACATGCCCTGGAAACCTAGAGAACTGAAGAACATGCTAAAAGCATGAAAAAACTACTGTAGTGGAAAGAACTTCAGTAGGCAAAACTTGATCATGGTACCCCAAAAAAGCATGATACTTCAGCTAAAGAAAGTTTAAAACTTTTACACTTCTTATAAAGTCAATCCCAATAAAGTCGACCTTAAAAATCCTTCATGCATGAAGCCTTAAAAATGCTTTAGCATGCCAAATGCTTAAAAATAAGACAAAGTGCCATAGAGTTATGACAGGTTTTATTAATCTCTATGCAAGCCAATAATAGACACAAGTGCTTTAAGTGTAAAAAAAAAATAATTTGTATCTGGAGAATCACACTCATCTTTTGGTACTGCGTCATCTATTGCAGTATTTATATCTCTAATGTATATCTAAAAGAATAGTGAAAATTCAGCAGTTTTTCTATTTTTCCTTTCTTTCCATATTTTTATGTGTATGTAGTTATTACAATGAAAACCATCTTTGCTTTTATTGCTATGGCTACATGTCATCCATTAGCAAACAAGTTTCACTGCATAACCATATTTATTTATTTATTTTAGATGTGTTATTGCATCCTGCTTTCCAAACTGCACAATAACCATGTTAAACACTTTAGCATTATTTTTTTTTTTTTTTAAGAATAGGATAATTTGTAAATGTGAGAAGCAGTAATCACCTTACATTTAAGATGAGTCAAACAGACATTCTCCTTCAGCTGAACTTTCTGATGACAATCTTTGTAACTGACAGATTAAAAATGATTCATAGCTGTCAGAATTGTATAGTTTGCTGAACAAAATAAGAATAAAAACTTTGCAGATAACTGCAAGTCTGTAGGCTTACATAGCATGTTATCTTCCTATACCCACTGTCAGTAAAATTAATGATGCCATAATCTATCTTCTCTGTCAGGTGTAAATGATTTTAGCATGTCAATAACTAGTTTGCCAAGATGTCTCACCAATATTTAAGACCATATATTGATTTCAGACTTGGTACAGAATAGCACATGTATGAGCCCCATATTTTGTTATAGTATGGATTGTCAAATAAATGAAACTTTTACAGTCTTGGGAAAGAGTAGTAAAAATGGAAGGTCTTAGCAGTTATCAAGCTATCCAGTGCTTTTAAAACCAAAGCTTTTGCCAGTGTTATTTCAGCTCTATGACATTCCTTATAGAAGCACAAGTTTATTTGCACCTTATCTATATAATGGCAGTCAATGAAAAGAAAGTAATCCCCACAAATTAAAAAGAGACAGAGCCTCCATGAAATTTAAATTACAAACATAACTATTAACAGAATCATAGAATATCCTGAGTTGGAAGGAACCCAAAAGGATCATGGAGTCCCACTCCTGGTTCTGCAAAACACAGCCCAAATGTTGCACTATGTGCCTGAGAGTATTCTCTTGCTTCTTGAACTCTGTCAGGCTTGGTGCTGTGACCAACCTAAAACTGCCTTGACACAACTTCATTCCCTTCGGCGTTGTCACTGGATACCACCAGAGAAGAGATCTGCCACTTCTCTTCCCCTCACAAGGAAGCTGTAGACTGTGATGAGGTCTCCCCTCAGTCTCCTTTTCTCCAAGTGACCTCAGCTGCTCCTCATATGGCTTCCCCTCCAGAGCTTTCAGCATCCTGATAGCCCTCCTTTGGACAGTCTCTAATAGCTTGATATTGCAGTGCCCAAAACTACCCCCATCACTCAAGGTGAGGCTGCCTCAGTGCAGAGCAAAGAGGAACAATTCCCTCCCTTGCCTGGTTGGCAATGTTGGGCCTGATGCCCCCAGGACACTCTTGGCCCTCCTGGTTGCCAGAGCACTGCTGGCTCATGTTCAACTTGCCACTGACCAGGACCCCCAGGTCTCTTTCCCACAGCACTACCCTCCAGTGTCTTGTTCCCCAGTTTGTCTGTACATCCAGAGTTTCCCTACCCAGACCTTTCTCTTGTTGAACTAATGCAATTCATGGCTGCCCATTCCTCTAATTTGTTGAGGTTTCTCTATGGTGTCTTTGAAGAAAATCAACAGCTCCTCGTAGTTTATTATCACAGGCAAACATACCTTTGAGTATAAACATGGGTCATTTATGAAGATGATGAAGAGCACAGGGCTAAGGTAGAGCCCTGTGGAACCCCACTGGTGACAGGACACCAGTCTGATGTCACCCCATTCACCCTTTGTGCCAAACCCCTGAGCCTGTTGCCCACCCGTGATGTGTTTATCCAGCTGTGTGCTGCACATTTTATCCATAAAGATACTAAGAGAGAGAGCATTGAAAGCTTTACTGAAAAACCGAAACCCTAAAGGATTACCTCCACTGGCTTCCCTTGATCAGCTAGGTGGGTTACCTTGTCATGAAAAGAAATCAGGTTTGATAAGCAGGACTTTCCTCTCATGAGTCAATGCCGACTGTGACTGATGAGTGCATTGTCTTCCAGATGTTTTCAATATCTCCCAGAATTACCTTCTGAATGACTTTACCAGCCACTGAAGTGGGACTGACTGGCCTGTAGTTTCCAGGGTCCTCATTCTTGCCCTTCTTGAAAACTGGGAGAACATTCACCAGCATTCAGTCAGCTGGGACATCTCCAGATTCTGAAGACTTCAAAAGTCATTGAGTGAGGCGTCATATTGACGTCAGCCAGCTTGTTGAGTATTCTCAGCTGAACCCCATCACAGTCCATAAACTTACAAAGATCCAAAGATCTGAAGCAGCAGATCCCACACAAGGGTTAACTGGGAGTTCATAATTCTCACAGCCATGGTCCTCCAGCTCAGAGTGCTGGGGCACTGTTGCTTCAGCATCTGTGCTGAAGACAGAGGACAAGAAAACCTTAAATATCTCTGCCTTGTCCATGTCCCTGTGTCTGAGGTGGCCACCCTCAATAGCTGATGCTATTTCTGCACTATTTTTTGCTATTAATGTGTTTTTAAAAAGTGCTTTTTATTGTCACCCATAGTAATTGCCAGCTCCCAGTTGAGCTTTGGTCCCACAGATTTTTTTCCCTACAGTGACAGCAGCACCTCTGTATTCCTCCAATGTCACCTGACCTTGATTCTACTGTGCACACACTGTCCTTTTTGGCCTTAGCAGCAGCAAAAGACCCCTGCTCAGCCAACCTGGCCTTCTGCCTTCTCTGCTTGCCTTCTGACCTTTTGGAATTGCCCTTAAGAAGTGACCAGCACTGATGAACCGCAGCATCTTCAATGGGATTTTCCAGTGCACTTTACGCACTAGTTCCCTGAGCAGTCTGCTCTCTTTGTGTCCAGAGCTGAAGTTTTGCTGGCACTTTTCCTACTGTCAACACAGATTTTAAACTCAATTGATTCACGGTGACTGTGGACACAATGACTGAAAATCACCAACTACAAGACTCTCTCAGTTAACAAGCAGAAGAATAAGGAAGGCATCTTTCCTAGTTGGCCTACTAAGTGAGAACACCCCAAAGTTAATATACAGGTGCTTTAGGAAGCTTCTGTGCTTGTTTGTGTCAGCTGTATGGTGTTCCCAGTAAACAATGGGCAAGATGAAGTCATTCATTATGATGCTTCTTTGCCATATATATATATAATGGTGTACTTATAGGCATTTATACATTTTATAGATGAATGTCTGTGTACATATTTATAGGTAAGCTGGGGACAGAAGGAAATAAATGCAATAAATGCAATAGTGGTTTGAGCTGTCAGAGTGTCTCACAAACATTTCTGCCTATACCATGTTGTGTTTCTAAATGATTATGGGTTATCCAAATTCAATTCAAATTTGTGAGTCACTCTGAAAGACATACAAAATCCATCCAGTTCTAGATGCTTTAATGTTCCTTCAAAATACATTGATTTCTAGCGAGACAGAATAAATTGTCAGTAAAACAGAAGCAAAAATAAATTTAGAAAAGTGATTTTCCCTCTCATTTTGTAAGTTCATTTGAGATAAAAATTTAATATGAATGTCACCATAAAACAAGCTAAGTCAACAAAATAACTGCTTCAGGAATCATATTGTTCTTGCTAGACCTTAACAAACCGCAAAAGCATGTGATTATAAATGATAATTTCATTGCATCCCATGATGAACTTTCATGCACTTCAAGTTTTTATGTTTGTATGTTTGTTTTTATGTTTGTGTTTTTATGTTTGTCTTAGTACAACCAGGTTTCTGTAAGCCATGCTTTTATTAGTCTGGCCCAAATCTCTGTCTTGGTACATCATGAATCATAGCAGGAAGAGTTTTAATACTCTCACAAGATTGATTATTTATCTAGAATGGAAAAACTTGCACATATGTGTGCATACACTCACATAGATGCAGTTCTCAGTGTAGCTAGTAAATACAATTTCTGTGAACAATAAGTGTGGACTACTAGTCATATTAAAATAATTGTCTGAATTATGAGATTTGTTTCTTTTCACCCATGACAGTGCAAAGCATTTGAGAAGTGCCTGTAATGGCCATTCGCAATTTCTTAAAAGACTTTTAGCCAAAAATTTTAATAGAAAATATGTTGATTTTTCAAAAATATTTTTGTCTTCAAGGAAATCCTCCAGAAATAACCTGCCTGGGTATAAATATAAACATTTTATATATATATTCTGTAAGATTCTTCATGCAACTTCTAGGAAAAAGTAGAAAAGATATCTCACTTAAACCCCATTTCTCACATGACTCAGTCTGGGTTGCATGACACTTGAAGTGAAATTGTTCTGGGATAACATCTCCTTGGGTTTACCACTACAGCACACAAAATTCAGAAAATGTGTCCCTTCTCTTGGTGACAGGGTAAATCTATAAGCTGTAAATGCGCTGTGTTAACCACTTCTATCCCAAAGTAAATATCTGACTACTCTACACTCTGTCTGGCAAAAAGAAGGCACCAGAAAGATTTCACCAAGTTCCCATGGTTGCACTACAGAATCTCAATAATTTCTTCTCAGTAGTATGTGACTTGGATTGCAGGGAAACTACCTACACTGAAAACAAAAAAACTACAGATTTTCTTGGGTTTTGTTTGTTTATATATCCAAATAGCCTGCCTGTTTCCATCCTGGTTGTTCAGCTGGGTACACTACACAGAGTACAGAAATCATCCATTTCTCTGCATGCCTGTAAGATGTGCCCATGGGACTAAGGCTGACTTTAAAATTCTTCTCTCATTCATACATTAGATGTATGGCGAATTTGTATCAGTCAAGAGCATGAAGGAAATTAAACTATGTTTTCTTTTTGGATGTTTTATATATATATATACTGCTACAGAAAGAAAGGTTGTTGGGGGTTAGGTTTCTTCAAGAAGTTTTCTTCCCATTTGTTATCATGGAAATGGCAAGTGGACATGGATTAAGAGAAAATGCCTTGGCATACTGTCAGAGTGGTTCTGGGATGAGGGTGGAAGTGGCATGGTTTTGGAAGCTTCTTAGCTGGCATTCTTTGCCCAGCTTGAAAAGGGCATGGTTGTGGATTTTGGTGCTGGGCTTTTCCTGCCTAGGGGTTTGGTGCTGCTGTGAAGTTTCCCCTGACTGCCTGCTGGTGAGGCCACTGCTTACAGTGAACTGTCTGTGGACTGGGACTCCCTCTGTCATGAGAGATCCCTGCCATCTGCACGGGTGTTTCCAAGGGAAAAGACTGGGCCCACACCTCCTCTCTCTCTCTCTGGCTCTGGAGAGAGCACATCCCAGCTGCTGGTGCACTGGAACCTTGATGGTGCTGCCATCATCAGGGTACCACATGTGTCAGAGAGGGGAAACAGAGTATGCTCCCTTTCCCCCCAATCTTTTCTCTCTTCCCAGGGCTGCCATTAAGTCCTGGGGGGCTCAGGGTTTTCACTGGAATACATTCTGAAACCTCGGGGAAGTCACTGCAGCTGTGGCCTTACCAGGATCCATCAGCATCCCCTGCCTCTTATGGTGGCAACTACACAAAAAAGGGAAAGTGCCTGACAAGTGGGAAAGGGCTGATAATGGGTTTTCTTTCTTTTTTTTCATAATTATTGTTGCTGTTTGTCTGTCAAATATACACACATGCATATATATATTTTCTTTTCCCTTATCTTTGTCTGAAAGCCCTGTAATTTCAAAGTTATAATAATTTGGAGGGAGGGGGTAATCTTTTCCATTTCAGGAAGCTTCCTACCTTCCTTGACCAACACCTGTCTTTTAAGCCAGGACAAAGGGTCAAGACATTTTCTAGCTTGAAGAGAGGATAATGAGTGTTTTAAGAAAGAGCTGCCTTTGAGAGCAAAATGTTTGACAACCTGTTGATTGCATACTCTTAGCATTCCTATTCTCAAAAAATTCTAGTAAACAATTCCATAGTATAAAGCCCACAAAGATTACTATACATCTCATATCATCGTTTCAGTATCTGTCTTATGTCAATGTGTACAATGGTTTTTTAATGCATTTTATTTTTGGGAAAAAGGGATGCCATAATTATTAATGATATCTAGGCATTTGCAGATCATAACTAGTAAAGATTTCAGTACCTCAAACACCTGTTAGTTTGTATGAGTCGAATATATGAATTAAATGCTAAATCTGATACACACGGGTATGAAGTGAATGGGTGCAAGAAATAAAACTAATGCAGCAAAACAGAAATAGAGGAACTAAGGATTGCAGACATTGCAAATACAACAGAAGAGAGACAGTCATTGCTTATGAAAAAGAGTGTTTAGCTCCAACAAAACAGAATAAGAAACACACAATCCTCTCTAAATGACCTTTACAATGTATGAACTTCCCACTTCTGCAGTCACATTGAATTCATAAGGTAGCCAGGTAGAAAGGTCCTGGATATAGTGAAGAGTTACTTTTATGGATAGTATTTTTTTTCTTTATTTTCTCTGTGCAGTCAATCTATGTCAATCTGAATATTGACCACACCTTTTTAATCATTCATGTTTTCTCACTGCTTCCATGTAACCATGGAAGATACATGTTCACATAGGAATGTCATAGCAACACAAGTATTATATTTTAAAGATTTTAAGCAGTGTCAATTTTTATGAATATTTGATGGCTATACTTTAATATAACTTCAGAATCACCAGTAAAAAATTTCAAAAGACGGTCGTGAGTCAGATATCCAGAAGTTTACACGATAAAATCCAAAATGGTCATCTCAACTTAGCACTGCCCTCTAGAGGTGATATATCTTTTTGGAATACTAAGTCTTATTACAGAGGATATTAAAATTATTCATTTAAGTTTAATATATTGAAAATCAACCCTGCCTAATTTATACATACAGTCAGATATAACTTTTAAGTTAAAAGAACCCAAACAAACAGCAAATAGAACTCGAAGCCTAAGATGGGACTTAGAAAAATATGATGTTACTTGTAAGAAAAAATAATTTTCAATCAAACAATCTAAAAAAGTCGTATTGAATGAATGAATTTTATTTCTTTATCTGCACTTGAAGAGTAGTTTGTAAAACTATATTTCCATTTTGAATATAATTGTTTGGAAGTCTAACTCTACCTGTTTAATTTCCTATCAAGGGCAAGAAAAAAAAAAAAGGAGATGGGTATTGCAAGGAAAGAAATAGGTATCAATTTGGTTTTATTCTTTTCTTCCCATAATCCAGACAGTCTTTGTCAACTCACAGAGGACAAATTGTCTTCAAGGTTGTGTTTCTGATGGAGAAACCTTTACAACAAAACAAAATAAAACCAAACCAAGCCAAAACAAGACAAAACAAAAAAAAAAAAAACCAAAACAAAAAAAAAAAAGAAGAAAAAAAAACCAGACATATGCACAGTAGAGACAACAGCAAGCTGCACAATCTGGTTTCACCCCCTACACATTTTAGGTATTTTCCAAGGTTTAAAAAAAAACCTTTAAAAAAAAAAAAAAAAAAAACAAACCAAAGCAAAAAAAAAAAAAAAAAAAAAAAAAAAAAACCAAAACAAAAAAAAAAGAGAAGAAAACAAAGAAAAAACAAAAAAACCCACCACAACAACAAGAAAACCAATAAAACAACAAAATAAAATAAACCCTAAAAACACAAACCCAACAACTAAAAAAAAAAAGGTTCAACAGAGTATATTGCTAATGGTACATTGTGAAGACGTAATGTTTCTCCATCTGCCTAGTGGATCCAGGCTGACCAAGAATTTAATAGCATGAAAACCTACTTGCAAGGAGAGGACCTTAAATGTCAAAACTTTATAAAAAGGCCTCATGAATAGATATGAATACATCTGACTTGAGCAACTACTTTTTTGAAACATGTCATTTACTTTTTAAAAATATCTGCATTCCATGTGGAAAAAAACCAGATGAGTCACACATCAAAAAAAAACCCTCATAAACAAAAACCCCACAAGCTTTAATGAATTGTCTGTATGAACTGCAATAAAACAAAAAACAAAAACCAAAACAAACAACAAAAAAAACCCACAAAAAAACTTGTCTCACCTTCAAAAGTTAGTAATAGATAAATATTCAAATTGTTGCCTACACCTGGTAGTTTTTATTATGCACCTTTTCTCCTTGTTGCTAAGGCTAGGACCAGAAGAAACAATGATAAAATAGGAGGACAAATTATTTTTGACCTGAATGAAAAAAACATGAAGCTCTGGAAAACTACCAAGAAAATATCCATTTTCATAAAAATTCTAGGTCAGTTTTTCTGCCAAGAGATCTGATTATAACTCATCATTACCCATGTTTATTTTATTTGGGCTTGAGTGAAATGGTCAATTAGAACTTTTTACTTCTTAATTTCTATTTAATATGAATGGCAATATTAGTACAATGCTGTTTATTTAAAACCTCAGCAATTAAAACAAATTTAAGGAAACTCCAAAGCCCAAAAAGACAGACAAGAAAACTGCAGCAGAACACCACTACATAGCCTGTGAAAGAGAGTCTGTGCAGAAATAAATACAAAAGATAAAACTGTTGTGTATGTACCAAATTGACCTACTGCTTCCCAGGTCAAATTTTCAGAACTAGCTCTAAAACTGCATGTATTTGCTGTTTATACTCATAATAAAGCTGTGCATTCAGATCAGGCTGTTGGACACATGCAGCTTGTAGATGGACAAAATTTCACGGTATGCTTCTCTTTAGGAATTAATTTGAAAAGATGGACTAGAATGACTCTGGGATGGGTAGGGAGTGAGGAAACCAGTTTGGCTGTTTATTCACATATTCTCATTATTTGTAAATATTTATTGAATGGAACAATTCAGCCTCATAGCTCCATGAAAAACATGTGCAATTATCATGTCTTCAGAGATGTGTGAGAAGAAAAAAGACCAAGCAACTTGCCTATTGCCAGCATTGGCAGAAGAAGTAGCAGTGTACCAGGATCCTTCAGAAATCTTGTCCTTTGCTTATCAACATTTCTCCATGCTAGGCAAGATGGATTAAGCACGATTCTGAGTTCTACTGCCTTCTAAATTCAGGGGTTACAGCGGTGTGAAGCACAGCAGTGCCAGGATTCTTCCATGCTTTCTCTAGAACATAAGGTCAGGGATTTTGCTTAGTCACAGAATCACAGGATGGGTAAAGTTGGAAGGGACCACAGTGGGATCATCTGCTCAAGCATGGTCATCCTAAAGCATCTATTTTGATAGCTATTTTTATTTATAATGTTTTTACTATATTGATATTTCATCATGATCAGTCTTCCCTGACTCATAGAAAAGCCAGGCTTGCTGTCAGGCATCTGGGGAACTGCCCATCACTCTGCATCAATGAACATAATTGAGAGAGTGCAGAAACATATTGCAGATATTTGCAAACACAAAATGCAGTTACAGCAAACTGGAAAATCAGACAGTGTGTCAGACTGAAGCAGAATTTTCATTTTCTTGATGAGAGACTTTTTAATCTATTCTTTATTTCGGTCTTGAAGCCATGATGCTCCTTGTTCTCTTCACCCAAGCCCTGGGCCATTTCTTACTTACTCTCCCCTTCTGTTGATGTCCTACTAAACAGGTATTTTGAGGCTCAACACACTTGAAGATTTTGCATAAAAGACTTTTAATCTTGAGACAATAATTTAAAAACTAACAGATCCAGAACACTTCTCCTAGCTCTTAAAAAATATTATGTTTTCAGTAGTGCTCTTTGTGCCTATGCTTAATCCTAGTTTAAAACATATGCAAGGGAAACTGTTACAACCAAGCACTAAGGAAGAACTGCCCATCTCCCAGCAGGTGTGAACAGCACCTAACAGTATGAGTCATTCTTCAGGATCTAGGAAATGGGATCCCAATAAAAATCAGGTGCCATCTTTTCCACTAATAGCTTTGCCTCATAGATCAATATAGTGATTTTTCTTCCCTTCAAGGTCTACCTGTCACTGGTCTTCAATCTCATTTTCAAATGCAAAGTAGAACTGCCTGGTGAGGTTTCCAATTGAGAAGTTAAATAATTTATTATTTTCAAGCTGTTTTGACTAAAAAGTACTGTTGAAAGCTCAACACACTTGTGAGTTGACAGATGACATAAATGTTCATTTCAAGCAGAAGTACAACCACATTGGATTTTTCTCATACCATCTGAAGGAAAAGATCATCACCTCCTCTTCCTGGACAATTCCATGCATTTTATGCACAGGTCTCATGATACTTTGCATTATTTTCAATGACTGCAGTTAGAGCCTTCAGCAGAATATTTGTGGGTTTCATCTGTAAAAGCTCAGCAAAAAGTTTCAAAGGCACTATGGAAACAGCCATGACATACAAGAGGAATGGAAGAAAGATGTGACAAGAAGAAGCAGCAAAAATCAGAATATTTTCTTTTCCTTCAGAGAAGTGTCTTACTTTTATTTATCAATTGTGCCTAAAAAATTGTACTTGAAGGATCTAAAGAAGAGACTTATTTTAACACATGCTTCACTTATTCCGTCAACCAAGCTTTCTTCATCTAACTACTATGAGAGACTAGCAAAACTGATTTGCTAGACACAATTTGCAGTAAAATATCTGGGGAATGTTTTCTCAAATTAAATTAGTGACAGCAATCTCAGAGAGATATAGGTAATGAAAACATTCATGAGTGTACGTGTGACAAAAACCCCATGTGCTTTAAGCCAAACTTGCTTTTCATTGCTCTTTTGTCACATCAGATGTTTTTATACAAAAACATAGACTGTCCATGTATTCACCACATCTGGTGTCCCAGTTTGGGATTTTAGTGAAAACATACAAGAATGTGACAAACTTTGATTGATTAGCTAAAGTGAGTGACAGCTTACTTCTAAGTGCCTAGACCTGATATTGTGCACCAGCGCACAGTGTCAGCCAAGTGCAGCAGTGGCTCACGCGAATTTTCATCAGGAGATCCAATCTTCACATCCTGTTCACATAGACATATAGAGCTGAGCTCTAGATTATTCCAGAAAATTGTCAGAGCCTGACTTTTATTAAAGCTCGCTTTGGCTGAG
The DNA here is from genome assembly GCF_017590135.1 of Pyrgilauda ruficollis. Classification (NCBI taxonomy): domain Eukaryota; kingdom Metazoa; phylum Chordata; class Aves; order Passeriformes; family Passeridae; genus Pyrgilauda; species Pyrgilauda ruficollis. The sequence goes on from NW_024515542.1 coordinate 299,868, forward strand.
AAAATGCTGACAGTTTCAGAGAAAAATGCCTATAATATTATACAGTGTGAAAATGTTAACCAGTAGGCAATGAATAATCTTTAAAAAATATATACTGTTTGGAAACTAATGTAATCTTCATAATATCAGTAAAAATAGCATGTTAAATATGTAGAGAGAAAAGCAAATTGAGTAAGACATTCCATGCTGGGTCTTGATAGTTACCCCTTCTTTGTGAAGAAATTATACAGTTTAAGAAAACAGACCTGGAATAGATGGGTATAGATATAATAATATCAACATTATATTTATATATATATATATATATATATATATATATATATGAAAACATTAAATCATGAATTATCTTTATAGGTATGTCCATTCTAAAATAAGCCTGGTTTCATAGAAAAATTATGTTTTTCTAAGCAAAAAACAAGGCCAATTTCATCTCATATTTTCTAAGTGTTGCTAGAAGATATTGGCAGCATGTTCTCCCTTTCTGGCAGGATTGAGGGTGAAGAATGAAGGTTCACTCCTCAAGAGTGTGAAAGAGATATTCGTATTTTCTTTTAAAGATGAGACCCTTAAAATTAAATTAGAGATGGGCACAAAAAGGTTTTTAATGTATTTTATCTTATTAAAAAAAAAGTTTGTTTCCAGCTGGTTGAAAGAGTCAGAGAATCAATGTGTCCAAATTATTCTGGCAGCCTGTTGAGTACTACCGTTCCAGAAAAAAAATTGACATCATGTACATGCCCTGCCCAGTTCAGCAGGATTTTCAATAATTTTGAGAGATAAGCTCCAGACTATACCCCCTACACTCATTCATTTAGTAGACATGTGCCTGGAAAAGGCAAGAAAATTCTCTCTAGAAGTCCAGAAAATAAAACTATATGAGCTACATGCAGTCAAACCAGTCCTTTTTTTTTTTTTTTTTTTTTTTTTTATTTTTCATGCTGTATAATAAAAAATGTCTTCTGCTTAATTTCTGCAGTCTAGCCTGTCTTATCAACAATTAAATCTTCATTTTTGCAGTCTAGCCTGTCTGGACCATCATTCTCTTGTCACTGTTCTCACTCCCTTCCCATATCCAGCTGAGCATTTCAGCTTGAGCACCTGTACTATTAAATTTTGGTCAGAACTGCTCTGGCACCTGCCAGCTACATCTCCCACAGATGATGTTGATGCAGAGGACTGAAACAGGCTGTGCATAGGGCTGTGCAATTTGGGCATCTTTCCATCATAGCTGTTGGCCACTGTCTGGTCAACCTTGCAGAAGATTTAAGTAACTAAGATTTAGCTATGAAGAGTGTTTTCCTTTCTGCCTCAAAACACTACATAATCATAATAAAGGAAATTAGGAGACTGATATCTAATTGAATAAATTTACCTTCCACAGCCCTTATCCTGATAAATTAAAACAGATTAATCTACCAGAGTTTTCCCTGACTTCTGTAAACCCATGGATTGGAAGATAATTTCCAACATTGTCCACCAGTACTCCATCTGGGAATGGCAAGAAAGTGGTGCACACAACAGATATTTCTTCACTAAGTGTACTCTCAACTTGCTGGCCACATTTCATCTATGAGGTTAAGCATCATTCAATAGGCATCATAGAGAAGCTTCACAAGAGTGGATCAAAATAGATATCATGGGGTGATGTTCACAAATGCAACACATCTCTCAGACTTTGCATTTGTATTATTCAGACTGTGGATAAATCTCATTTTCACAATTTTTTTTTCTTCTTCCTTTAAAACAGGGGAAACATGCACAAATCTAAGTTAAATACTTCAAAATTCACTGGGGGTTTGAAATCCAGACATACATTCACCTACACACTTTACAGCTATTCCCTCTTGATGTCACAGTCATGCAACAGGCCTGGCTGTTTGATGCTTTAGGGACCCATAGTCACATTTTGCATTGGAGCCCAAATTTCAGTCTTCTGTGCATATACTTTTCTTCCTCTCAAATCTTTCTGCAAATGACATATCCCAAGCAGCTGGCTATGTAATTGCATAAACCAAGTATAAACCAACTCATCAGCTGGAAGCAACCAGATCTCCTTCTGTTCTTCTTTTGCACTACTTGGTCACAGAGCATGTAAGGCACCAATTCAAAGCAGCCACAAAAAAAAAACAAAATAAACAAAAAAACAAAAAAAAAAAAAAAAAAAAAAAAAAAAAAAAAAAAACAAAAAAAAACCAAAAAAAAAAAAAAAAAAACCCCAACAACAAAAAAAAAAAAACCAAACCAAACAAAACAAAGCAAAAACAAAACAAAAAAAAGCCCAAAAAAAACCCCAAAAAATAAAACAAAAAAACCCCCCAAAACCTAAATATAATCTGGAAATGTATTCCTGTTAGACCCTAGGGAATATGAATATAACTTCTCAAAATACTGGTGGCTTTCACCTGGGCTATTTTTATTGTTCTCATAATCTGTTTCAAGACAGATTAATCCAAAGAGAACATATGCACAGAACAGCTAGTAGGATGATCAGAAAAAGAGATAACTGCTTTAAAGAGGTTATGTGGGTTTTAAGCTTAATTTAAAAAAAAAAAACCTAAATTTTTGAGTAAGGGGAGAGGGTGGGAAAAGGTTTGTACATACATCAGAAGCCAAGAGTAGATGGAGAGAAAACATAAGGAAAAATTATTTATCCTGTACAGGAATACAGGAATAATAGAAATTAAATTAGGTGATCATAGATATGTTCAGGATGAAAGCAAATTTCCTAGCCATCACAGCAGTACATTTAGGAACAATTTTAAGTTTTAACAGCAAGAATACAAGCCTTCAAATAAACTTGATGAAAAAGCTCCTTCAAAGATTTAGATGTCATAAACCAGTTTATAAGCACATGTATCCAGTCCCTGATGAAGGACATGACCAGAGGTAAAGATACAAAAAAAAAAAAAAAATCCCTTCTTATGCATGTATTTATCACTTGCACCCTGTGCTTAAAGTTATAATTTCAACAGTTATGATCATTAGCTGTCAGGTCCAAAATATGAAATCAAAGTTCCCCACCAGAGTCTGTACTCTGTTTAGAAAAAAGTATGATGACCCCAGATGAATATATGCAAGTGAATAGAAAAGCTATTTTTAGGTATGAATATACATACATCAGCAAAAGACACCCCCCAATTCTAGTACTGATTAATGGACAGAAACCTCCCAAAATAATATGACTGCTTATTTTTTACTTGAAATGCAAGAGAAAATGGAGTCATAGGGCTATGACCAGGCAATCAGGCTATGTTTAAAATTTCTCTGCTGTCCGTTCTTATGCAGTTAGCATTGGTTAAGCAACCAAGAAAAGGAAGGCTAAGGATAGTGGACAGAGCACATATAAAAATTATTGTAATAAGATTGGCTTGTTTTATCCTTGAAACTTGGAGTTTTGTTGTTTGTTTGTTTTGGGGTTTTTTCCAGTCTCCAGCTAAAAATGGAAAAGATATTACTTTGTGATCATCACTGAAAATATGTAGCAATTTGAAATTCATTTTGACAATTTGTTAGCTGATGCAGTTCAGATATAATGAAGACATCTAACTTAACAGATTACACACTATGCATGTAAATTATGCAAATTACAGACGTATCAGTCTAAATCAAAATTTCACCATTAAAATTTTTTCCCAAGCTTTTTAATAGCTTTTTTCTACTATATATGTTCTTCCTCTTTTTATTAATCTGCCTCTACAGATTTGATGCATTGGATTGTTACAATTTTCAGATTCTATTTTTTTTGCATCTCTTTAGGGAACTTTTTAGTGCTTAGTTCAAAGAGCTATACTAAAACTCTTCTGGAGTACAAAGCCAATACTGATTCCGTAGCTCAACAGCAGGATACCCTGCTGTGAATGTAACACCCTCCAATGTTGATAGGGATTATATACTCATTAATCAAAGCCTGTTTAAAGCCCTGACTTGGACACAGTTCCCTAAACTCATTGCACTTAACATGACATTTAGGTTACAAGTGCAATTCTTAACAAGCTTACAGGTTAAATATGTAATTCTTCAAATCACTATAACACATAAAATGTGAGAATGTTGGGTTATTTTTGAAGCAGAAAACTATTTCAGCAACAATTAGACACAAAAGATAATGCTGTCAAATTTTTGCTTTCTGAAACAATGCATATTCTGTTCCTTCTATATCAAAATATAAGCAAGTTTCTTGATGCCTGTTGAATATGCAAATCCCACTCATAGCAGATCTGTTCCTTAACATACTGGAAAAACCCACTGACTGCTAGCTAAAGTTTTAGGGGAAAGATGAACATTACCTGTCCTGTTAATATGAAGGACATCTGACCCCATCACTTATCTTTTGTCCAGACAAGTAAGGATAAATGCTTTCCAATTTCTTCATCTTATTGTATTAAATGCTGAACAAACAAATAATAGTAATAATAATTGTAATAATAATTGCAATAATAATAATTGTAATAAAAATAGTAGTAGTAGTAGAAGAAGAACAGATTATTGTGTAAAGATTTAATTGGTTTATTATTAAATAGCAGAAGCTATCTCAGTGCACCGACTCACTCATATCAAGTATAGAACATTCATCTGTTGTGATTTGTTCTACATGCACAAGCAAGCCTGCAAACTTTTTGGATAGGTGCATATTTAGGCACAAGGCCCTAAGTTTGGAAAAATAGGTGGGGGGGGGGGGGGGGGGGGGGAAAAAAATGGAAAAAAAAAAAGGAGAAAAAA